>NC_054541.1:482354-584293 GCF_017654505.1 Polyodon spathula | reverse complement strand
GGTAGTTACTCCTATAATAAAAAGTATTTTGAAGGAACCAAATATTATAACTTGATCAACCAACGATCATTTGGGTGCGGTTTTACAATGGTTCGTAAGGAATTTGTGAAAGGAGGGGCTTTACCTCTGCAGAATACACTAGTTACTGATGAAGTGACTGTTATTCTCCGGAGCGCTCTGTATTTTGATGACCACTGCAATAAACCTTTGATGCAACAATATCATCTCTGCACTTCATTTTGCGACCCTACAGTTTCATTCAAAGAGTTTTAGTTTTCTAACGCCTCTCTGGTTTTTCTTGTGGAATGGAAAGCATTTTACATTTTATCACAATAAAACAAACCTCAGGACATTCTTTTCAAAGCTTTTGGGACAGTCTTTAATTAACTCCTATATATTTTAAAGAGGTAAACCACCTGTTCATTTTACACAACTAGAACCAAACAGCTGAGTAATACACTGTATTTCAAGCCCTCCTCAGCACTCTCAATGTGTTTAGTGTTTCATTGTGTAACATTAACATGCTGTTTTGTCCTTTTTAAAATCAATAGCAGTTAATGAAAGCCTGGCAGACACGCTCTGAAAGCAGGGCTCCTCGAGTGTCTCAGAGCAGCGCTGTCCCCGGCGTGTCTCATTGCTGGTGACTCTTCTGCTGCTGTGGAGGCGGCTCTGCTGCCTGGTTCAGTTCGCAGCGCGGTCTGAGGAAGAGTCTAAATCTGTACCGCTGGACAGCAGAGAGGAATACTGTCCTGTATAAAGGAGTCAATAACACAGTTCAAGAGAAACTAAATAAAAGCATGTGGTAGAAATAGCAGAGGTTACTGCCTGGAAGTTTACTTGTAAAGAATGACCTTTCTGCTCCCCTGTGCTGTATTTACCAAAAACAAGATCACCCGCCCGGACCCCTCCGAGACTAGCGAAGAGAAAGCGGTGAAACTGCGCGCCTGCCCACGCCATTGCGGATCTGTTTGAGACAACGGCGCTCAACCTGAATTAACCTGATATCCTTCAGAAAACATTACCAGGGGCATAGTGTTAGTGTTTGAACATCTCGTTCGGAAGAAGGGGACGGGAAATAGCAATATCGGTGCACAAAACACATAGTATATATCAGCGAAAAACTTGCTGCATCGGCGCTGCTTCAGTCACAGCGTCCAGGTGGATAATACAGGAGCATACCAACTCCGACAGGGGGGGGGGTGTCTGAATTCTAATAGTACTCATGAGATCCGGTCTCGTTTACAATATTTCCAACCGTACACATTTCCCTCCCAAAATTCAGGTTCCGTCACAGTCGACAGAGCAAGCATGCAGACCGGCTTGTTAGATTTTCTGATTGCAGAAGACTATAGTGTTTTTTTTTTGCTTTTCACTGTTCACATGCAGCTCCATCATAACTAGACTGGTAAATACATTATACAAAGACTTATTTCAGTCACCCCGAGAGCAGCTTTTATTATGAATCTGTTTAAGCAATGAAGTTATGAACATCAGTTTTATATAGAGGAGATCCCATGCCAAAATTATAAATACATAAATACATACAGGGATAAATAAATACAGAAATGAAATAAATACATAAATACATAAATACATAAATGTTGAAAAAAAAATTAGATACATGGACATTTATTTATTTATTTATTCATTCATTCCTTATTTTTCATTTTGGCATGGATTATCGTCTATAGTGTTACTAGTCTCGTTTGAAAATTAATCTTAAAAGCATCACTGTAGCGGTATTTCTCATTCCCAGTACAGTAGCTGTAATTCATGCAAGCTCTTTTTCTGTGTTATTCACACCCTCATTCTAGGTGACGCCTCCACGATCACTAATCCTGCATGTGCTTCTCTGCGCCCCTCTTGCACGGGTGGCGCTCTTGCATTGTTTTGAAGGCGGCTCTGCTCCTGCGCAGCCCCTTTTACAATCTGCAGGGTCTGCGCAGACTCTGAGTCCAGAGATGCGTGACCTCTGTTGTCAGATCCGGCTGCGGTCACGCAGGTTGCCGAGCTTGGACAGGGTGTGCGCGCAGACCAGTGTCGTTAAACGTGGGACCTGCGCAGACTCTCAAAAGGCTGCGCGACATGAACGCGCCCAGCGGCTTTGGAATTGAGCATGCGCATTAGAAAGCAGAGCAGGTGGAAACTGGCGCCATTTCGGATCGGCGCGGTGTCAGCATTGCATAGAACACAGCGCGCAAAGAGCCAACATGGAGAACTCTGCCATCCAGCTTCATAACCGCGTCGAGCCCCCTCGCTTCCACAGGGAGGCCAGCCAAGGATACGCGCCGAATCATCCAGGCACGCCTTCTGCTGGGACGCTTTCATTACAGCTCCGGACAGAGAGAGGGCTGCTTTGTGTACCTGGAGAGAGGGGGCTGCAGGCGCTGCTGATTTGCCGAGACCAGTCTGCCACTAAAACCAGTGAAGATGGACGTCAGTGTCTCCGTGTCGTTCTTTCAAGAGCAGCTCGCCTCTCCCGTCGAGCGCGCAGTGAAAGCGGCTGTAGACTCCGTCCTGCGGGAAATTACTGAAGTTGTCGGCAGCAGATTCACTGAGTTCCGAGTGGAAATGACTGCAATGAAGAGAGAGAATGAAAGTCTGAAGCTGAGACTGGAAATATCAGAGAGCGAGCTGAGAGCCGTGCGAGGGTGTATAAACGCTGCAGATACAGACATTAAACAGCCTTTCATATTTCAGGGTAAGATTGATTTTATTGTGCGGTATTGCTCGGTCAATCCAACACCTCAAACCACCTTCTACTGGAAAGATCTTGGTTGGAATTTCTCTTAAGAGACGTTTTAAAGTGTTTGGTGATTATAAGCGCGGTTAGTAGCACAGCTCTGCCCTAATATTGGTTATAAGGAGTCTAATTGAGGCGTTGTGTTGTTTTATAGACTATAGGAAGGTAGTGCATCTAGCCTAGTCTAATTCATATTGAAATAGCTATTCTAGAACTAAAAGTACTATACTGGTAAGTCTTAACCAGCCTGTAATTAGAGAGGATGAAATGGTATCCTCATGGTAAAGCGATATCTTGTATAGAGCCCCTACTAAAACAATAAATTAATGGATAGTCCTACAGTGTAAACTGTACTATAACAGTGTGTATTATTAACAATGGACAGTGCTACAGTGTATATTATACTATAACAGTGTATTATTAACAATGGATAGTGCTGCAATGTATATTATACTATAACAGTGTGTACTTTGGTGAGCTGATGGTAAACAGAATTAGGAAATGATCGCTCATTGTTTCAAACCCAGACATTTAGTAATCCAGGTTATTCTTTATGAGTTTGCTCAGGATGCATGCAATAGGGATAGCCACACCATTACAAATGTACTGTAATACTACAAGGGATGTGATTGGATTTATATCTACAGTTCACGTGACACTGCACAAGCAAGCTTCCAGTGTTGTTACTAATGATTATTACACAGGTGGAGTTTGTACAAAAAAAAACATATTGCTGCACTTTGAAAGTGAGAGTTGTGTAAATCACTTGTTTAAATGAAACTGCTTTGAGAATAAGCAGGCTATCCTGCTGCAGCCCCTTGTCTGTTCATTGTGTCTGACACATTGAAACTTGTATTCTGTGTTGACAGTTTCCATCCAAACCGTTATCACAATACAGCGTGAGTTAACAAAAAGCCATTCCTCAGACACTGTGCTGAGACTGCAAGGCTCCCCGCTTGGTTTCTAAGCGTGTTTGCAGTAGAGAAATGGATGTTTGCATTGGAACAGAGCGGCGCTCATGATGGTGATTGACAGGGAGGTATAAGTGGATGCAATGCTCCAGTGAGGTACAGCAGCTGAGAAAGCCCAGCAGGGCAGAGTCTTGTTTTGTACAGGATGTAGAATAAAAAGATGTTCATATGAAAATGCCTTTTCCTTCACTTTGTTCATAGGAACACAAACACAGTGTTATCTGATGATTGCAATGTAGAATAACAGGAATGGGATCAATACCAGAATGAACCTAAACCACCAAACTATTATACCAGCTCACCCCTATACGAAATAACTGAGGAACAGTCACTGGAAATGCAAGCTGCACATTATTGAGCACAGCAGCCTGGAGGGGTTATTTTGATACAATCCCTGATCTAAGCAGCCAGCACAGAAGGTTGATAGGAGTTGAAATAAATATTTGATCATTGCAAAAGTATGAACCATGGCATTGTGGGTAGGGCACTAGGGTTAGATGTTCTTCATTCTTTCAAATTTGAAAAATTAATTTCAGCTTTAATTAAAGGCATTGCTCATCCCTCTAGCACAGGTATTTTAGAAGGAATGTTGGATCCAGCCTGATTCCCAGCTCAGGATCCTGTAGTATCTAGAAAAGTACAAGATCCCATAGGCTATCATTCATGATTGGTATCTATTGGGCAGACGTCCAGCGAGCTCAAGCAGGCACTATAGGGCTGCCTTTGTCCTCCTGGGAGCTCACTGCCACGCTCCTGGTTGTGAAGAGGTGATTGGCTTGGTTGTGGATTAGAGGACCCCCTCTGTTCACCTCAGCTGTTGTGGGGTTTCCTGCTGGAGGGAAAATGTGATTTAATGGGGAGTTAAAAACCGGGTAAAGTAACTGGGTGCACTGTATTAATGTAAAAATAAATAATTAAGAGAAATACCTCCTCTTTGACCCGAAGACATCTCTCAGTAGCATTCCGATACAGGAATGGCTTTGTAGAGGAGCCGAGCTAGTAAGAAAGAGTTGGAATTTTATACAATTTTGTTTTCCCACAGATCCCAGAGAGAGTCACGCTATCCCTGAATCTGAAGCACAGGAGGAGCCAAAGATAGAAGCAGTTTCCACACAAGAGGAGTCCTTTGAGCAGGAGTGCTGTGCAAGTCTAGTGCAGGTTACAGAGCTGCAGTTTGTTAAAGATGAAGAGGTCCCTCAACAAGAATGTGTTCCTATCAAAGAGGAGTTCATAGAGCAGGAATGTGTCTACATCGCAGAGGAACTTCCTGCTGAAAATAATGCCTGTACACTTGAAGAGAACTACAAGCTGGGATCCAGCCTGTGTGATGATTCTCCATCTGAATGTGAACTGGGATTTAGAGGTAACCCTACAAAACAAGCAGCATTGAGCTGCCTATTCATCTTGCAGAACCTGCTACTGAACACCAGCAGTGTGCTTCACATTCATATTTTAACCAAGGGGAGCTGCCCACCCACTCTGTCAACAAGGACATAACTGTGCTTGCTCCTGAGGCAGCTGCTAGATGTGCAGCCACTGCCCCGCCTCTTTAGAATGCTGTTAGATCAGCGGTGTCCAATCACGCTCCTGCAGGCCATTCCACTCCACATTGAACACGTTCACTTCTATAAAGTGCTGATCCTGTGCCTGGATGGAGGTTTAATTGGTTCAATTAAACAACTTAGAAAAGGGTTGGAACAAAGAGCAGGAGTGGAAGAGCCAGCTCTGGACGCCCCTGTGTTAGATCTGTGCCTTTCCCCATTCCTGGTAGCCTGTTTGCAGTTGTGCTGATCCCACAGGTTTACAGAGCTGCAGGGATCACATGTCCATCACTTGGTGATGTCACGTCCAGTCGGGTTGCTTAGCGTCTCCAGAAGAAATATTTCAGTAGAGAATTTCAGTGCAGAGTATGCAGCAGCATCGCCAAAATGAGAGTGAACCCATATTATATGAGAATGAAAACCAACAGTCTTATTATATTCCTTACACTTTATTCAAATACAATCTCATTTTTAAATGCTCATCTCACTGCAGCTATTCCAGGGACTCTGTTTGCTCGCAGCACCACATTTCACACTTGTGCATCTCGCAGTAAGCATTGCTGGGTTATTATTGTCACAGTACAGTAAGTACGTGTGTGGAGGGGTTCTGTACAGCAGACATGCGAATCAGTTTCAGCTGTGAGGGGGAATCTGGGAATTGTAGTATTACCGGATCTTTGTATGATTTATGTGTAAAATATCTGTAAAGAGAAATTTGTTGTGGTAAAACAACCTCCCTCCAGCCCTACATAGTTCTACATGCTGTGTGTCTTCAATACAGGCAGAATAAAAAGGCAATGTGCAGTACGTTGGATTGCAAATGGGATTTCTCTTTTTAGAAGCACAGCAAATATTAATCATCAAAAGACAAATTAAAATATTACATTAATAGCAGTACTATCACCTCATTTCAAGCAGCCAATCACTGAACTGCTCATTCACTTGTTTTCAACACACAGACACTACACGGGAGCGAAGCGTTGGTGTGTTTCCAGGAACATCTCATTAAAATAGTCAGGAATGTTATGACATAGCCATGGATTTTTCCTGGCTCCCAGCTTTGACCTACATTCCTGAATATGGTGATAGTAAAAGGAGGCTGAGATGAACAGGAGTGATATGAAGTGGATCTGACTGAATTCTCTCAATACACAGTCATCAGAGTTCACTAGTTATCATGTTTATGACATGAAGCCCTGCAGAACAGTGCATGTGGAAGAATGCTGTACAATAACCTTTGTCTCTCTTCTCTTTCTTTCTTTAGCTTCTAAAGTAGCTGAAGGAGAACATGACTCCACTCCATCACCCCAGTGCAAAAACACTTCTAGTGGCAAGCTACAGTGCAAGAACAGCAGAGAAACAACAGCCCAAGGAAAGTATGTGAAGACATTGAGAACTCACTCAGCTAAAATCCCTTCTTTACAAGACAGACCCCCTCTTACTGTGGAGAGTACAGAGACGCCACATTCTGCATGTTTTACCAGTTTTGAAACCCGGGGCAACTTGAAGATCTTACCTCATTCTATTAAAGGTGGAAAGAGTTCCTGTCAATTAGGCGTTCCTGAAACTCACAAGGGAAATCCCACAGGAGGGACTACATTTTCCTGGGCTGATTGTGGGAAGTGTTTCAATCATATATCACTGCTTAAAAGACACCAGCGCGTTCACACAGGAGAGAAACCTTCCCACATACAGTACAGTGATAAGAGTTTCACACCAGAGTTTCATTCACACCAGCGCATTCACACAGGAGAGAAACCTTATCACTGTTCTGTGTGTGGGAAGACATTCAGAAACATAGAAAGCCTTAAAAAACACAAGGTAATTCACACAGGAGAGAAACCTCATCACTGTGCTGTTTGTGGGAAGAGGTTTAGCCAGTTAAGAGACCTTAAAAGACACCATCAAATCCACACAGGAGAGAAACCTTATCACTGTGCTGTTTGTGGGAAGAGATTCAGCCAGTTAGGAGACCTTAAAAGACACCATCAGATTCACACAGGAGAGAAACCTTATCACTGTGCTGTTTGTGGGAAGAGATTCAGCCTGTTTGGAAACCTTAAAAGACACCATAAAATTCACACAGGTGTGTAATCCTCTCCCTGCAATCTTACAGGACTCGAGAACATTCTCAAAATTGCAGACACTTGGGGACACCTAAACAACAGGAGAGCATTTGACTAAATACAGAAATATTTAATGAAAACAAAAGAATAAACCTGCTTGATATATAGGGTCAGCCCTAACCACAATCTGTTCAGATCAAAAGCTCACGGACCACAAATATGAGCGAGTCTTGAGTCTTGTATTCCTCATGTTGTTGAGCATTGGCATGGTGTTCTGTCACATTAGTAATGTATTAAACAGATTGTTATTATGAATTCACGTTTCTCTTGCTTTTCTCATGCATTGCTCAGACTCTTGCAGTGGCTTCTGTGGAAACTTCCTCCATACCAGGTTGAATCTGCGCTACCTCAAGACACAGCACAATGTACCACAGTTATGAGGGCAGCTTGAAGTGTAAAAGCAGTACTGTTTCTAGCAGGGGGTGTTATTATTTGTAGTATTTTACATTGCAAGGCTGTGAGATTTTAAACAGCAATCTCACATGACTGCGTGGAAGTTGAAATCGGGGGTCGAGGATTTATAAACTGCAGAATCAGGAACAGAAGACTGAACAGACATTTTCAATACTTGGAAATGGGAATTTTAGCAACAATGCCTGCATCTTTTGTTTGAAGTAGATTATGATTAGCTGCACTGCAGCTTAGTATACAGCTCTGTACTAAATCCACAAGTCTGTTGCAATTGACCCACATGGTTCTCATTGCTGGCTTCATCAGGAGCACTGGACACTGGGAAATGTAGTTCAGATGCCATTTTAAAATCTCAGAACTACATTGTCTTTAACATATTTCTGTAAATGATGTGTTCTATACCACTATCTGTGCAGTGCTGTTACAAACAATGCCAGCAGCATTCATCAGACGAGCCTGCTCAGGCTCTCCCCCAGATTTACAGCCTAATAAAGTCAAGGATACCAAATGTGCTTCCAGCAGTGGAAGATGCTATTGATAGTGATAGTGTTGGAGTGGATGCACAAGAGGCTGTCCCTGGAACATCAGGTATCATTCACTACAAAATGAGTATTCAAATCCATTCAAAATGAGAATTTAAATCAATCCAAAATGAGTATTGAAATCCATTCAAAATGAGAATTCAAGTCAATCCAAAATGTTAATTCAAAATGAGAGTTGAAATCAATCCAAAATGATTATTCTAATCCATTCGAAATCAGAATTCAATTCAATCCAAAATGAGTATTCAAATCAATTCCAAACACCATTGATCGCTCTGTCGCGCTGCTCTTTTTCCCTGAACTACAGACTGTAACGATCTTATTCTGAAAACATAGTTTTTAAAAGATATCTTGAACTTTCAGCTTTTTTTTTCTTTTAAGATGTGGGTTGCACCCCCTGTGCAGCTGTGTGATCAGTATTTATAAATGCATCTAGATTATTCCTGCCGTACCTTTCTCTCCACATAAATCTGTCCAGGTCTGACAGTATCAGCTCTTCTGTGCCTGTGTTGTTTTAAATGGTTTGTTAACACAGGTCCAGTAGTTGTCCAGTTGTAAACTGCAAAGTCAGTTTGATAAGTGACCGGGTATTACACAATGCAAACAGGGTCTAGGCTGGGGCTGCATCAGTTTCCTAACAGCAGTAAAATAGTTTGTGTAACAATAAAGCCGTGTTGTAAGTGTGATTTTACTAGAGCTTCCTTTATGAAGTGTTTTGGATGTTCTCAAGCTGGAAACCCTCTTCAGTTTTACTTTCAAACTGGTATAGTGATTGTTTATAAATACTCCAGTTTAAATGTAGCTACCTAATTAATTAGTGATACTGATGAAGGGACCGAAAAAGATATCAAAGCAACAACACCCCCCCCCCCCCCCCTGCAGTTTGCAGCTAGTAAAAAGAGGAGGAAAGGACAGAATGTTCCAGCACACAAATAGGTTGGGTCAGATGTCCAGGGGCAGTGGGGGATGGGAGAAGAAGTGCAATGCCTGTTTGACCATAAAATGCTTGGTCGATCGTAAATTCCAGGCTGAAGTCAACATAACCGCAACGGAGGGGGCAATCATGCCCCACAGCTATCCTCTATTGGTTGAGTATATGAGTTTAGGGGGTAGGGATGGATGAATTGTCTGCTGCGTGCCAAATCCTGATAGGAGCAAGGGATTTTATGTAGAAACTATATAACCCATGTATATGCTTTACCCCGGTAGAATACACTAGTTACTGATGGAGTGTCTGTTATTCTCCGGAGCTCTCTGTTGTTTGATGACCACTGCAATAAACCTTTGATGCAATGATCGGTGTGATTAGTTGTCTCTGAACATCTCTGCACTTCATTTTGCGACCCTACACTGATATTAATCAGAAACATTTTGTATGAACGTCTTTTCAAATCATAGAGCTCACCAGACAAGCAGCTCTCAGATTTCAGAAACGTTGTGGACCCAAATCCCACCCATGTGACAGGAGCAGTGTTAGTCTGTCAACGTCACTCTGTAACCCTATTAAATAAAATACATTTTTAAATATGAATTCTAGACACCTTGCAAAGCAAAATCAAACAAGCTCTTCAAAGTGTGTTTCTCTTTTGCTTTTAATTTTAATTGCATCCAGGCAATCTGACCATTTGGAAACTAACCATATGTGACGAGGTCCTTTACAACTTTTAGCTTGAACCTCATCACCCAACGTAATCCTGATGTTCTTAATCATGTGCGGACAGACAAACATACAGGCACACACACTCATACACACTGTAGGAATCCAGATTTCATCTGAGACAAGAAGAGAAACACAAGCTAATAAAGATAAAGTCCAGTATAGTCAAAGCCAGTGTCTTCGTTGGACCACAGATAAAGAAGATCCTGGAGTGCAATGAATTCCCCAAGAAGCTCACTAGTAAGGAGAAGGTGGCTTGGAACAGCTTTGTCGCAGTGGTTCGGGGCTTTCTGGGCAATCACAAGGCCGTAAACTATGTGGAGCTGGTTGAGACTCTGGTGAAGAACTACAGCACAATGGGCTGTAGGATGTCCCTCAAAGTCCATATCCTTGATGCTTATCTTGATAAATTCAAGGAGAACATGGGAGCGTACTCGGAGGAGCAAGGCGAGCGCTTCCACCAGGATATACTGGACTTTGAACGCCGCTAGCAAGGACAGTATAACAAGAACATGATGGGAGACTACATTTGGGGGCTGATTCGTGAAAGTGATTTACAGTATAATAGTAAATCTCGAAAAACTACTCACTTCTAAATCTTTTGTAGTCATTTTTGTATTACTTTAGTATAAATACATGTTAATTTGGAGTCATATGTTGTTTTTTTCTGACTTTATGTGAACGAAAAGACACACATTTGCCCGTTTTCCCATTGGAAATAGTGATATTTTGAAATATCACTATCCTGGTCGCAAAAGCAAAGTTTGTGGGGAATAATAGCCATTTTCTATACTTTTGAGGCATAAGCAATTAGGAAATAACACTTACTACCCAGGAACAAAAATTGTGTTACATAGTGTAATATGAGAAACCAGGTAGAACACATCTAATACCGAAAAAAGACAATCCATGTATGATATTAGAAAGAAACAGTGATTAATACACATACAATAATAATTTAGACAATACATCGTCTTACATAATAAGAATAGAAAACATGTAAACAGATGGCATCTAATCAGAACAAGACATCAAAGATTAGAAACAGTGATTAATACATATACAATAATATGAGAAACCAGGTAGAACACATCTAATACAGAATAAAGACAATCCATGTGTATGAGATTAGAAAGAAACAGTGATTAATACACATACAATTGAAAAAGATGAAGTATAAAAAAGACCAAACCTAATTGTGTTATAAATAAATTCAATGGCAAAAACTTTGTTAAAGTAATGTTAAGGTTTGGTTGCAAAAGTTCAAATGGTTTGGAAATTGCAAGATAGCAGCGCAGTTTTAACTCTGCACCCTTTTGTGTGTCTTTTTTTAATATACATAGTAATTGCAGTGCATGTATATTGATCGTGCTTTGATCACTATAAATAAATAAATAAGGAACAAAAACTGTGTGAACTTACCTCTCAGGAGTAAATCACTGCAATGAAGATTCTGCTGAAAATTCACTGCCACAGACATTATGACATCACTTTTCTTTATGATGTCACCTTCATGTCAGTGCCGAACATGATCAGCACTTTTCTTTTGCCATGGTGCTGAGCTTCTAAACAGATAAGTGCATTTAAAATGACTGTACTGGGCAAGGGGAGGGGCCAGTCATCTTCAATACAGTGAATAATTATTCATTTGAAATATCAGCAATGCAAGCTTGTCCTGTTGCTTTTGCTGCTCTTTCTCTGCTCTGCATACCAGTGATGCCCTTCCACCCAGCGTGCAGATATACTGTGCTGCTTCACTGATTTCATTCAGTGTGTGTGAGCAAGGATAATATTGGTGATACCTTTTTATTAATAAAAAAAAATACAAAAGAGAATGACATTTTACAATCAAAACATGTAACTTAAGGGACCCAGTGCTTTTTCAGATACCATTTTTGGGGATAAAAACCTATCTCCTTCCTTCCTTTAAACTTTATTGTTCCTGAGTGGACAACTTTGATGTTACAACCACTTCAGGTAATAAAACGAACCACGTGGTCAATGATATTATTGGTTGATAGGAGGGCTGTAAAACCTGCATCAGTGTGTAATTGTTTCTGCTCATAGGTTCAGGAATAAGGGCTGATGTCTAAGAGAAGCTGTATTAAATCCCAACATTGTATTGTCTTGTTGATTCTGTTACGACCTGTGCTTAGGGAAAATGGATTACTCATCTGTTCAACTGTATTGAATAAAAGATCTTTGTTGAAATCTACAACTGAGTTCGGAGTCACAATAATTACTTATACTGACGGATGCATGAAGGAAAAAAAGAACACTAACTTGTAAATCAACATGCTGTTTTTAGCATTGCTCAGTATTTTGTTGTATAATTAATCAATCGTTAATCAGCACACAGAAGGTTTAAGTGTACAGTCAAGTCTCATTAGAACTCAGATTACGCAGTTTGACTTTCTGTACCTAAGATCCGTACACATGCCTGCTACACTGGGCAGTTTAGAAAAGCAGCACAAATACAAGCATGGACAATGCACACTGCAAAGCAGCACAAATACAAGCATGGACAATGCACACTGCAAAGCAGCACAAATACAAGCATGGACAATGCACACTGCAAAGCAGCACAAATACAAGCATGGACAATGCACATTGCAAAGCAGCACAAATACAAGCATGGACAATGCACATTGCAAAGCTACACGTGGTGCAATATCCAGTCATTCTTGTCATAATACAGGCATGAGACTGTGACAGGGATGGCTAGGTGGTGACGTCAGGCCAGAAGCAGGAACTGAAAAGACTCAGGTAAGTCGGGTGCAAACACGCACTATGGCGCTATTTTTATTTACATGCAAAAAAAAAAAAAAAGGTTTAACACAAAACAACTGAGCAAAATAAAACAGTTAAAAAAATAATCACAAACACATAATAATACAAATATAGGTCAGGCTGGGAAAATCTCTATCACTGATCCTATATTTAGATTCAGTTTCGTTTTCTCTAACACTCCTCTAATCTCCATCCACGTTCCTCCTCCAAATATCCACATGGAACAGGGAAAACAGCAGCCTTTTATATTGGTGAACATCTCCTGATTAGCAACAAATTAACCAATTAAAATAGAGTATCTTCCCCACCCATGAGCCAAACAAAACAAAAACACACGGCTTCTCACCATCATTTAAATACCCAATAACAATAAACAAATAAAAATAATACAAATGCACAGGGCGGGGGATACCCCATTCTAAAATAAACAAACACATCTGTTTCAAATACAACACAATCATCCGTTCTAAACAACCACAACACATTTACTTCCCTGCAGGGCTTTGCCCCGCCCGCTCTTAACGTACAGGGCTCCTTGCCCTGTTACAGGGACACTATCATTTTCCCTTCAGTATAGAATTGTGATGAATTGATCAGACAAATCCTCCAGGCTGCTGCCCAGTAAGGACGGTGCAGTCTTGTCTCTGGGATGCTAAACAGTGGGGTCGGGATACTCGTTCCCATCAATTTATTTATTTTCAAGTTAATAAAGGTTTAAAATGTTAAATCCTGAAACTCATTTCCCACACTGAGTTATTGATTTCTCCTGACTCGTCCATCAGATGAGTTGCAGAATAGTTTCCTTTCTGCCTATTCCCGCTCCCAGGCACTGACTGCATTGACAGCCCAGGTTAAACTGACAGCAGAGAAGCCTCTTGTGACGTGTCCGCGTCACCGCCCACTTTCTAACACAATCACAGTGCAAGAGAGTTGAAGTGCAATTTAACCATTTAAAATGCATGCTCTTAAAAGTGATACACAAAACAGTAACAAAGGTACTCATAATGCAAAGCTAACGTTTTTATCTCATGAGTGAAAAGTTGCATTGAACATAGTATTTAGAATTTGTGAATATGCTGGTGTTTTTTCATGGTTCCTGAGTGACTGAAAGTCTTCCCACAGTCAGAGCAGTGATATGGTTTCTCTCCTGTGTGAGTTCGCTGGTGTTCTTTCATGGTTACTGAGTGACTGAAACTCTTCCCACAGTCAGAGCAGCGATATGGTTTTTCTCCTGTGCGAGTTCACTGGTGTTCTTTCATGGTTCCTGAGTGACTGAATCTCTTCCCACAGTCAGAGCAGCGATACGGTTTCTCTCCTGTGTGAATTCTCTGTTTTTTTTTTGTTTTTTTTTTTTTAAATACCCTAACTGGGTAAAACCTTTCCCACAGTCAGGATATTCTCCACCACCCGCCCTCACTTTAGCTGTTGGACTGGAACCTGGAAAATATGAACAAGAAAGAAAGTAAGAGGGACTGCTAGTAGGCTTAAGGTTGGTTCATACTTCAGACTCCAACCTAATTTGTGGTTGGAGTCAAAGGTCTTGACAGGTTGGAATTACATCTCACACACACTCTTGCGACGTGCATCTTTTTTGGAAAGCCATACAGCCTTTTCTCACACGGCTGCATACTGACATTGCAGGGGTTCTGCACCGGACGTATCGCATTCATTTATGACAGATGTATAAATCAACCCCTAAGGCATGTGGCTAGGTGGAGGAGTGGATTAAAGCATGTGAATTGCAGCTGTGGGGGCTTTCACTGGGTTACACCAGTTTAAAAAAGTGAAATTAAATTTAGTTACACTAGAGCAGCCGTTTCTAAAAGAACTTTGCAATAGACTTAACCCTTTGCGGTCCAATGTCGGACCAGGTCAGACATACAATCAAAAAGACGTAAAGCACAGGTCTCTAGTCGTTTTTTCTCTGGAAAAAGCAGAGAAAACCTTTCAATGGCCGAGTGAGACCGATAGGAGCCGAATGAAACCAAAAATTTTAAAAACAAAAAAAAGGGGCGTGTGAGCAATAGCCCTAGCAGCTGCACCATACAGAGACAGGCAGACATAAACAAAGGAGATAACTGCTTCTGCATCCAGCGCTCAAAGAATATCACGGACATTTGCAGAGCTTTGAGATGTTATAGTAATAAAATAATGACTTGGATCGCATTATTGAGGAGTTTGGTGATAAAATGAGTGATCAGGAGAGGATTTATCAGAATGCACGTCTATAAAGAGGTATGTGAAAAACACAAGGGGTGGGGCTTGACTAGAGATACAGTACTGATGTCGCTTAGAATTGCAATGCCCTTTAAACCAGTTTTACTAGAAAAAAATGAAAACACTGCGTGTAAACTAAACAGCGCATGTGAAAATAAATTGGACCCGACATGCCTGACAGGCGCTGAATAAATGGACAGCTAAGGGTTAAAGTTATGTGTAAAAAGTTGTCAGGATGTGAACAATGAAAAGAAATGACAGGTACGTTATTTAAACAGTTGTAGCAACACGTGGGGACGTTGTCACTGTATATTCACCTCCCAATGTCCAGCATGCTTTAGCTCATGTGACTATCAATTGATCTTCGGGAGCTCTAAATAAGCAAAGCCCTGTCTGGACATAAAACTGTAGCCTGTGCTCTGCAGAGCTCTGTTACAGCAGCAGTACAGGAACAATGTTAAAGCACATGAAAATAAAGTGTCCTGTACATACGACATGTGCTTCTACTACTGGTGCTGGATCTAGTGTGGAGGAGGTGGGGCCAGACAAACAACAATTCAAGTGAATTCCTAGGTGAGAAAACTCCGGGGGTCCATTGCAATAAACTGAAAGCAGCATACTAACAGGGGATGATCCCGTGGTTAGTACAGAGCTACATACTAAACTAGTATGCAAGTTAATACCAATTGCAACGAACTTGGCAGCTGAAGACAGTTCCCAGCTGCGTACTAAAAATGATCTCAATTGCAACAAACCCAAAATAACTGCTGCTGCCCTCTAGAGGATACCAAGTACGAGACTAAGTTAGTCTAACCCTTTCTATAGACTATGATTTATAGTACAGTACTAAGTGAAACAAATGTGAAAAACCCCAAAATGTGTTGACAGCTTTTGTAACGGAACAATTCATAATCACAAATCCATACCGTGTACCTATATTTTACATCAGAAAGACAAATTTTCTTGTATATAATTTTTTTTTTTTTATATCAGTGATCTCACTGCAATATATTCTTTTAGTGTTGGAATGAGTTTCGTGACATTATAACAATACGGAAAATGATACTCCTACTCCTAAATCACTTCCACAGCGGAAAAATGATCCAGAGCAAAATATTATAATTACAGCTGGAATGATTCATTATAAATATCTGAAAAAATTGAGAATATATTTAAAGCCGTACAGTAATTATGTATTACACACATGGAACGGAATTGCAATATTTAATATATGAGTAATATATTTTTAAGTACATATAACAGGCTATATGTATACTTGTGTGAAAGTATGCTTTTAGTAGCCAGTGCTACATATTAGTAGGCTGTAGCGTGCATGGGGTAGGGGTCAGGACTGGTAGGTGATACAACACAAGAATACTGATTGTGTTAGCTACTGTAGTTACTGTGCTGGGGATGGATTTTCAAAACGTAATCTGGATCAAGTTATCTGGATTTTGTAATTGAGATTCCTTTAAAATCCAAAAGAATTTCGTATTATTTGTAATGTGGATACAATTAAACCAGCAACGGCATTTTTTGGAAAAAAAAAACAGATCAAAACAATCCAGATAAAAGAAATCTGGAAAACGAATCCAGATTAAAAGTTTTGAAAAAGTGGCCCTTGGAAGTGTCAGTTTCAATCTCTGCCTGTGAAACACATTTTTTTTTTTTTAAATTAAAAATAAATAAATAAGATAACATAAGTTACAAATCTGAGTATCTTGTGGTTTGGGAGTTCAACGACTCAACGTGGTTTGGGGGGGGGAGTTGCGGGGGTGGGGTCTCATTTTGATTAATAAATAAATAAATAAAAGCACGCAAGGGCAAATACACCCTTCAAGTGTGAAACGTAAGCACGAATAAATCAAAGTAAATAAAATAATTTCGATGCTTAGGTTTCGTAAAGAAACTAAAAAACCCACACCTTTAAGAAAAACCACAGGCCATGCACCAGTTTTGAAAATAAGTCCACTACAGGAATAAAAATGCTCTTGTGGAAGAAGCCCTGGCGTTCTGCAGAGTACTCACTACTACATCTGAGAGCCCTAGGATGGACAGACTGTCCCGTTCAAGAGCCAGACTCACAGTTGGAGTCTGCTCGGTTCTGGGTGTCAGTGTGTGGCTTTTGCCTGACTGAGGAGATCCATGTGCAGTGGGATCTCCCAGGGCTGGCCTTGCAGCAGCTGGCAGAGGTTCGAATACTAGGTTCCCCTGGGCCATCTGGGGGCCACCAGGAGGACTGTTGCCTGGTCTCGCCTGACCTTCAAGGAAGACAGGGACCAGCGGTATAGGTGGGAAAGTGCTAAAGGCGCTATGGATAGGTTAGAGATTTGGACTCTAGCACTGTTTGAATAATTGGACTGCATAACATTTCTGTAATAATGCAATCAATGCTCTCGCCCTCTAATCAAAACAGACCCTTATCGTACACCGATGCTATCGTGTTTGCATATTGCTTCACTGTTTATATACATTTATTTATATATAGGGCTTCATTTGGTCATTTAATTAATTTGTTTCTGTCAAACGTCTTAATGGGATTTTAAATCAGCCAAGCCTTTATTTTTCATTTATAAGAAGAACCTACAAACAAGATAACAGTACAGGATAAGTGTTTAATGCTGGACACACTATTACAATCGTTATACTGTTCACATTAATAAAGACAAGTCATTTCTGCTTTGCAATGAAAAACACTTCCATTTTAAAAGCCCATTTAGTTGTACTACAGAAAACCAGCATGTTTCTCAGTGCGATTAAATACAAGATTGGCTAAAGAGGATCAACTACATTTAAGAACAGTAGAAAAGCCAAAGTAAACAACGAAAATCAAAAGATAGTTTATAGACATATGCGGTAATTTATAGAAAAACTAGTCATTTAAAAAATAAGTTATAGCACTCTCTCAGTGTTTTTATTTTAATGTTTAAACTATATATTGTCAAAAGTTTAAAAGTTTACTTTAATGGAATCTAGCACCCATAATTACGCTACACATGTACGATAATATCCATCTATTGTGACACTGAACATTTCTAATGTTATATACAGTACTTTAGTTCTTCTCCCCCTTGGTATAATCGGGTAGGAGTGGCAGTGTGAAAGGGGCTTATATCTGTATCTTAATCTCACCAGTAGTGAGTCTTATCTTGAACTGGCTGGAGTGGTATAGAAAAAGCAAATAGCTAGTAATGTAACCTACATGCTCCCTCCCTCCCTCCCTCCCTCTCAACCACACTGTAGATATCACGCAATCTAGAATGACAAATATCACAGCTACTGGGAGTCACTCACCTGCTAGACTGTATTCTGATTGTGCGCGCATGTCTTCCTTTCTACCTCCTTGTTTGCTGTTGGGAGAGCCTTCCTCTCCAGCGCCTTGCTGTCTCATGCAAATTCTCTCCAGCACCACGCTACACTTCCACAGGCATGCAGACTCCAGCTCAGGGATGTTTGGTTTTAAGTCCTCGGATTCTTCCTTCCCTGGTTCCATGTGGTCAAACACTACTTCAGGGGGCTCCCATTTAATATGGACAATCTCCAGCACCTCCTCTTGTTTAACAGGAAGGGGTTCTTCTGTCTGAGCAATTTCCAATTCATTGTACTCAGCTTTAATCTCACAGACCTCTGGCTGACTGCTGTCACATTGCATCTCACAGAGCTCCTGTTTAATGGGGAGGGAAGCCAGCCCAAAGAACTCCACTCTAAAGGGGAGAAGTTCAGGTTCAGGGAACTCTTCTCTAATCTGGACAGATTCCATCACCACACTGTCCACGGCAGCACACGGGATTCTGGTTAGAAGCTGCTGAAAAAGAAAACATGTATTTATTTATTTATAGTACTATTAAGGCTATTCAAGGGACCGACAAAACCTGGCCTTAATAACGGGGCTGGATTTACTATTGAAGGGAAATAGAATTTCATAGAATACCAGAATATTTTATCTGTCTAATCTGAAGAATGATGGATGAAAGTTGGTTGAAAAGTTACAATTGTTCTTTTTTCATTAAATAAGTATGTTGAATATTTTGTCCTCTGACATTAAAAAATGTAATTGTTTACAAAACATGATCTGTGACACAATGGTCCTTTATCAAACACTGCATATTTTTAAAGCTATTATCTACCCCCTCCTATATCATCAAGACAAACTAATTTCTAGCGAACTTGCAAAATTTCGCACAATATGCGAATCTTACCATAAATCAGGCTTCCATTAAAATGAATACTAGCAAACAAACAGCTCTATGTAATGACATCACAAGCTGAAGAAAATGATAGGCACAAAAATTTTCTTGATCCAAAAAAAAAAAAAAAAAAAGTTCAATGCATTTCCATCTATTTTTTGTATTGACTCGCTAGATCACGTGACAGTGTGTACCCTGCTGGGGTCACGTGACTGCAGCCTCTCTCTCGGATTGGTTACATTTCGTTTGCCTATGGCGGGAAAAATCGTTGCGCGGCCCCGCCCCCATCCACTCAGCTGAACCGCAGTTTCACTCTACATTAGATCCCGTATTTGAAAGGGATAACAAGCGCACCAATTCATCACAAACTCAGACAACCGGGTACTATTGTAAAGCAGTAGGATATGCAAGATACGAGACTTACAGCTGTTCATATTAAAGAAAGAAATAAGCATTCTCATAACCAGTTTCATACACACATGATTAAAAGAGCGTCATTATCACCCCTGTGTCAGCTCGTCTCACTGCCCTATTATAGCCGCTTGTACACTCAACGTGTTTGATTAGCAGGAAACCTAAAAGCCTGGAATAACAAAATATATGCGTTTGTATGCAGTTATTTAAATGACCAGAAGTGCAATAGGCGACCATATAGAAATAATAGGAGCCTGCAGGCTCCACATATAAAGAGCTTAATCACAGCACTGCTAACTTTGAAATCGGTAGAATTATTCTGTTAAGTGAGCCTGAGTCAGAATTAAAAGTGCTAATAGGCAATCTTTACATGCCACGAAGAACTAGCAAAATCTGTGTCATATTTACTGGAACTATTAATACATTAATGATTAATAATAACGATAACAACAAACAATCAATTCAAATCAGACAATATAAGGCGAGTATGAATCTGATTTAGAAGATGAATAAAAAGAAAGAAAGCTTACTTCAGATACTGTCAGTGGGATGTGCAGCATGGCTCGGTTCTTCTCTCCAGGTAAACAGGCAGCTCAAACTAACAGCAACAGGTAATCTGTGTGACTGGACTAGTCTGCTCTGCATATTTAAACCCCTCTCTCGCAGTCCCAGGCACAAGAACACGCCCTAACACGTCAGCCGCTCCCCGGGTCTCAGCTGGCGTGGTTAGCCTCTCTCTGCTCTCTTCCAGAGGGAGTCGTTAGTGCTTTTCTCTGCTGAGAGCTGCAGTGAAAGTGTTCTCTCTTCCCTTCAGATGAGAGCTGTTATCAGCCACTCCATAGCTGAAAATGTGTTACAATATGTTAGCTTAGTTCAAGGAGAACAGAGTTTTTTTTTTTTTTGTAATTATTATATACAATACATATATTTGCTTTGGTTCACTTGTACAGATGTATACAGCACTATGAGATTGCAAGAATACAGTTTAAATTACTGTGAAAGAAGCCGTTCAAGGGGAGGGGGCAATTTCACCCCCAGGTGATCAAGGAAGTGGAACACTGTCTGAAAGCAAGGCTTGTAAACTGGTATTTATTTTAACCTCGTGTAGCACCAGATATCCTATAGCAAAATAAAAACGTGTTTCTTTGACGCAGCAATATTAAAAACACGGTGTGACGCGGCACAGCACGGGTTTGGAATGAGATGATGAGATGTGTAATGCTGTCGTAATGTTCCTGGTCACACACATGAGTGCCGATCTGTACGGGGGGGGGGGGGGGAGAAACGTGTGGCATGTAAGAAAATAAGGCGTGACGTCACAACAATTTCTTCTAAAAACAGATGGCGAGTATTGAAACGGCAGCGATAAGAAATGTTCTTAATGTTAAACGACAACTATAGTATATATTAGTTTAATTTATCATGCCTTTCCACAGAAAAAGTACAGTACTGTACTCCCTTAACTGAGTCCTTGCAGTGTAACCAGGGATGACGTGTGAAACTGGTTAGCTTGAAAACACTTTGCTAAAAATCGGTATAATGCTTGTAAATGGTGCAGTAGTCGATATAGCCGACCCTGTATTAAAATAAATGCATCTACTATGTCTCCTGCTTTACACCGTTCTTTATTAAACAGTTTATCACCACTATCTATGCAGAGGTTTCATATGTGTTGTAGCTAGCTAGATAATACAAGTTGGAAACAAGTTGTGTATCGGGGTGAAATTACACTAGTCTCAGCGATTACCTTTGCAAAACGATAAGCTATATTTCATCAAAACGGTTCTCTATCACAGTTTTGTTTTCAATTTGCTTTTTTTCACCCCACTTCATTAATGGCACGTGTCAAGCAATGAGGCGTGTCAAGTTCACAGGCTCGGGCTTGGACTAATTCAATCTGTAAAATAAGGAGGGATGAAGAATCTGGCACTTTCCAGTCCCAATGGTTCCCTTTACAACCATATGCAATTTAACCTTCCTGTGTCCTCCCGTTTGTGAGATATGGGGCATTGTTGTTGTAAACCTGCTTTCTAATCACCCTGTATAATTAGGGCTGTATTTCTGTGTTTCCCTGATTTTTCTACTCTCCTGTAAAAAAAAACTGATAGCTGTGAAGGCTTTCCTGTATCTCAATCATAACTGAGAAACGTGTTAACAACCTTGTACTTGGCTTGATTCATGGGCCCTTCACAAAGACAAATCTGCCCGTTTCCAGCCTTGCTGAAGCACCCCCAGATGAGTCCAATTTTCAGCTTTGCCCAACACCTGGTCATCAAATGGTTAGACGGAGACCTGGAGAGGCCTACAAGCCACAGTGTCTCGCACCCACTGTGAAATGTGGTGGAGGAACGGTGATGATCTGGGGGTGCTTCAGCAAGGCTGGAATCGGGCAGCTTTGGCAAGAATCAAGCCAAGTACAAGGATGTCCTGGAAGAAAACTTGCTTACTTCTGCTCTGACAATGTTCCCCAACCCTGAGGATTGGTTTTTCCAGCAGGACAATGCTCCATGCCACACAGCCAGGTCAACCAATGTGTGGATGGATGACCACCAGATCAAGACCCTGTCATGGCCAGCCCAATCTCTAGACCTGAACCCCATTGAAAACTTTTGGAATGTAATCAAGAGGAAGATAGATGGTCACAAGCCATCAAACAAAGCCAAGCTGCTTGAATTTTTGTTCCAGGAGTGGCATAAAGTCACCCAATATCAATGTGAAAGACTGGTGGAGAGCATGCCAAAACGCATGAAAGCTGTGCTTGAAAATCAGAGTTATTCCACCAAATATTGATTTCTGAACTCTTCCTAAGTTAAAACATTAGTATTGTGTTGTGATTGAATCTGAACTTATTTTCTTTGCATTATTCGAGGTCTGACAACACTGCATCTTTTTTGTTATTTTGACCAGTTGTCATTTTCTGCAAATAAACGTTCTAAATGATAATATTTTTATTTGGAATTTGGGAGAAATGTTGTCAGTACTTTATAGAATAAAACAAAAATGTTCATTTTATCCAAACACATGTGTGTCTTAATTTTTTCCAGAGCTGTATATATATCACAGACACACACACACACACTCACACACACACACACACAGCAATGACCAAAATATCAACACGTTTTCATTACTCAGGCTACTTCAAAAAGGGCATTTGCTTTCCTTTTTTCATAGTAAGTAGGCTGCGTTTCTTTGGGTCGCCTTATCAGCCAGTTTACAAACACGTTTTCTTTTTCTTACATCCAAAGCTACTACATTTCCTTTTGAATTCCACTTCACTTTATACTGTTTTTGCTGTTGTTTTAATAACAGTAAGTGCTTTCATGTGGGGGAACATTAGATGAAATGAACTTTCAAAAGAGAAAGCTGATCCAGAAATGTTTCAGAGTCACAATGATTAGTTCAACAAAAGCACAAACTCGTTTATTGCATTAGTAAATGATTTTTGTTGGGGTACATCTTGGTTTTTTCCTTCGATTTGCCAATAAAGTTTTAAATAACAGACTGTGGGCTAAACTTTACAAAATGTTATCAGGCTATTTGATGTCTATCAAGTAACAAACACTCGTTTTCAATAACTATTAACACTTGTATAGACAGTGAAGCCCCGTGTGTGAGACTGCTGACTGGTACTCGACACTTTCTTTTGTTTAGTGATTAATCGCTTGCTGCTAGGAAAGGGGCGTAGCAGCAAACAGGCCAGTTTTTGGCATTCTGTAAAACATTCTTATTATTTATTTACTTCTTAGCAGATGCTGTTATCCAGGGTGACTTGCAATTGTTATAAAATATCACAGTACAAAGTATCACATTATAAAATATCACATTACAGAATATCATTATACAGGTAAGAGCAGTTCTGAAAGTACAATAAGATCACATTTAAGAGCAAAATAAAGAATACAGTAGATTATAAGAGTGAGTTTTACTAAGAGCAGTTCATATGTGCAGTACGTATTTGCTTATATGTAGTATTGTAGCATCAGAGTGGGTAATATCATTCTGTGTATGAGATGAACAGAAATTGAATTTACAGATGGGGTCCTAAGCTAGTCTCTGTGTCTACTTGTTTTCTTCTCACAAACTCCCCCACTGACAAAGAATGCTTTTAAAAAGAGTCATAAACTAAACTACTGAACACGGTTGTATCTTCAGCAGCGCTGAATAAATCTTGTGCGTCCGTCCGTGTCTTTCAAAAGCTCAGTCAAGTTGCCCCCTTCCCTGCCAAACAGCACAAACATTGAGTGACTTGTCATTTCTTCTGCCAGTTTGTGCCGCTATAGTTTTTAAGATATTAACAATTATTTTTTTAGGAGTGTGACGTCACTCAGCCCCCTTACAGTAATGGGATTGATCCAAACTTGTCTCATTCGATTGTGCCAGTTTGTGCCGTTGAAACTAACGTTTGTGCAGCTATGGATTTTAAGATAAACGATTATTTTGTAGCGGAGTTGTTGTCCTGTTTTTTTTCGCCCCATTCGCTCCCCCGACAGACTAGCTGTACCCCCCTCCGCTCCCCCACCTCCAGAGCCGCTCCTTCACCCTCGCCCCTCAGTGGTGGAACGACCTGCCCACAGATATCAGGACTGCCCAGTCCCTGACCACCTTCCAGCGCCTCCTCAAGACACCCCTGTTCAGACAGCCTCTGTAACCCTACTGAACTGCTCCACACCTTGCTGTATCCAACTACTGCTCTTAATTATAACTGTTCACTGTATCTTGTACTTGATTTTACTCAGGGTTTCATTCCAATCGAGCGCTCAATTATTGAACGAGACCCGGAATTGAAATAAAAACTTGCTTAATTAGACCTTTTTACTTGTTTTCAGCTCTTGAACAGTTGCATATTTCAAGTTAGCCGTAACATTTGATAAGTAACTGCAACTGTTTAAGAGCTGAAAACAATTTAAAAGGTCTAATTAAGCAAATTATTAGTTCAATTAAGGGTCTAGTTCAGTAACCGAGCCACAGGGGGTCCCCAGGACAGAGTTTGAGAAGCCCTGGTCTAGTGCCTCACAGCGCACCCAAGGCGTGGTGATATTATCTCATGATAACACACACACACACACACCCTGGCGTGTGTTACTGCTTCATTAATGTAGTCGTTAGGGTTATATTATGTTTATATACACACTCTATTGATTTAGATATTCGGGTTGGATACCGCGGAATCGTTATTGCGAAGCCAGCGGAACTGCAGCGTTTCTCCGACCCGGCGAAGGAAGCGTTTGTCCCGGATAACCACTCCCGTGATGAGCGGCGCTGCCATGACAACCTATCAAATCACCCGCAGGGCTCCTATACTTTAGAGCCGTGGTTCCCAAACTTTATCTTATTTCGTACCCCCTTCCAGATTTAACAGCTGTCCACGTACCACTACCAGCAGACAGGGTTTATTTTAACCCCTTTAATGCCAAAGCATTGTATAAAATGTACACATTATAATACACATGAACACACATAATATAATAATATAATAATAATAATAATAATAATAATAATAATAATAATAATACATTTAATGTACGTTTTTAATTTTAATATACGTTTACTTAAAAACTTAAACAATGGCTTAATAATACTGCTCGCCATTAATGTGAAGGGTGAGCTTGTTTGTTCGCGCATAATGTTTGGAGTGATGGGGGATATTTTGAGTCGTAAGTTGTTTTCTGCAGAAAGACGCTGACGATAATTTGATTTCACTGCAGTGATTGACGATAATCCGCTTTCACACAGGTAAGTTGTAGCAAACGGTATCAAAACTTTTACAGCCTTGTCCGACAGTTCTTCCGTTTTGTCCCTGGTGTCAAGGTTTCACTTCACAGGCTGAAAGTCTCTTATCAAGTCAGTAGTCGTCTCGCCAGTGATTTCAGTGCGCTGGCAAGACAACATTCATTAATTCGCTCATTGCTATTCTTTTTTATTGTACTGTCTTTAACCATCTGTCCATTTTCACTGGCAGATATTGCTATTTTGTGCGAAATATACGAGTTCTCCGAAAGAAGAAAAAAACAACCTTGTTCTCAGATCAGTTACTAGATTCGACTGTGGTTAAGCAACTGAAACCGCGCTGTATGATGATTGGCGGTGAGAGGGCTCTGCACGTCATGTACGTCTCTGTCTTATCATTGGTACATCTTGAATTAAATGAACAACCTCGTTTAGCAAATCCCGACAGAGTTTAGAAGCTTCATCTTAGAAGCCTATTAAGAAAATGAAAAAACAAAAAACAAGGAGAAAAAAAAAAAACGAAAAACATATTCCGCCATTACACAATTTCTTCCACGTACCCCCCCGGAGATCTCTGGCGTACCCCTGGGGTACGCGTACCACAGTTTGGGAACCACTGCTTTAGAGCACGACAGGAACGTTTTATTGTTTCACAAAATAACATCAATAAGATTGAGCTGAGCTGCCAGTGTGTAATAAACAAACCCTCAAATATCAGAGAGTAGATACAGAGACAAGCCGTGGCACCAGCAAGAGGGGACAATGAAAGAGCCAGTTACAGTTTAAATGCATAAACGAATAACGACATGAAACAAAAATACATGTGGGTATATTTTAATTAAAAAAAAATCTATACCTCCATAATTCTGAGTATTTATCTAAATAATGTCACAGCTAATTCTTTACAAATTAATCATTTCTGTTTCCCCCGAGTGCTAAGTAATGTGGCGTTATAGTTTCTTAACATTAATGGATTTTAGAAATCATCTATGCTAGTCTGCCCCTCAAACAGTTTAAAATATAATTTAGATTTATATGGCAGTTAGTATATAAATCAATTTCGAAAACGGGTCGCATTTTGTAATTTAAATAGGTATGAGCTACCAAAACGTATTTTTGTTTCATATGGTTATTAATGTATTTATTTGATTAAACTTTAATCGAGGCTTTCATTTTATCTTCTTGAAGTCACCACAGCGCCTCGCGCCGCTCGGAACTTTCGCATTTTTAAATCCTAACGGTCTCTGCTCAGCTGAGTGGAACGTTCAGGAGCCGGTTGCCTAGCAGCGTCTCCCCCTCTTCTCTGCCCCGCCCTCTCTCCCTCTCTCGCTGCACAGGCTGGGAGTTCAGATTTAGCTTCGTTATATTATAGAGCGCAATTCTTTACTAACTTTTACAAATGAGCTGATTAGAGGCTTCGTGTTTTCAAGATGGTTCAGGTGCAGCCGGGCAGACTGACTGGAGCATCATTACAGGATACCGCACTGCGCTCGGCTTTGTGTGGCGGCTGATACACAAAATAACGAACGACTGTTAAAGAAATCCCATGTGTTGCTTTTTAATGCTAAATATGGATCTGGTATTCTAAGTATTATCTACAGTTAATAATTCAGCTATATTCATATTCAGAATGTAATACAGTATTAAGACAGGGTCCCCAGTCAGAGCTCTCCAGGCTCACGACGCTGCTCACAGTCGGTGTTTACAGGCGCTGCAGCCCTGCTCAGTTTTGCATCTTTCTGAGCCATTTAACAATGATTGTGTAGGTTACGGTATCCTAGTGTAGAGCCTATCTCTATGAAAGACATGCTCTACCTTTAAGAGCGTAACTACCAATTGAGAACACACATGTTGCTTGTTAGGTGCTCTAATTGTCTTTTGGTTGGTAAACGTACTTAAACCAAGTCAACCATGTTTCGAAAGAAAGCTTTTTGTGAAAGGAGTGTGGAGGTAGCGGGGGACGTGCGGCTGCCTTGTTGAGAGCGCTTGAAACCCGGCTTCTGTGTCATTGCATTGAGACGCGCTCTCTGCTCTGCCGGTTGCGCTGTTTTCTAACTTCGCAGACCTACAGTGAAGCATTCTGTATAGATAAGAACTAAACTTAAATCATTACTAATCGCTTACCCTCCACGCTCCGTGTTAGGGACTTGTGTACTGTATGCATGCCTTTTATGTACCGGTAATGGTTTTAAGGTTGTTGCAACAACAGTGAAGTGTTTATTTTAAAACTTCTAATTTTACCCTGATTGTATCACTATTGTGCAATTAGACGTCTATCAATGAATGCAGCACGACAGTCTGGTCAGTTTAAAGTGCGAGTCGCTTGTTAGTAGTTGAGTATTTTCAATAGAAGTGCTCTTGATATTTGTGATATTTTTCTGTTGTGAGAAGTTTATATTTGACAGTTGTTTTATTTCTTTCACTTAGACGTTTGATTTAGTGTTAAACTGCACATTTGATATTTGTTTCTTTGATGTATTGTGGTGTTCACACTGCTACTAAGGGCTGGGACTTGACGATCGCAGCTGCATGTAAATTACAGCTGCACATGGTAAGTATTGCTGTTATATCGAAACCATTTTAGTTATACTGTTGTCACGGGTGACGAAGGCGTGTGATTCATTGAATTATATTGTTGTGGTTTTTTTAATGTTTATTTTTCCTTTTTTCACAATGTGTTGTTGGAATGATCAATCTAAGCACGTTATTGATGTATTGATTTGTTTTGCTTTTCCGTTTTCGTACACACGCCTTGTTAGCTGTTCCTATGGCAACGTCACCGGGGTCTACCGCTTGAAATCGCTGTTTGGATCGCAGGTGTGGACAATAATTTAATCAGCTGTGCTCTATAAAGAAAAGCAGAAAGAAAAAAGGAAATCGTGATACGCAGTTCAGAAAAGTTAGAACAAGGCGGAACGAAGAGGCAGAAACGAGATAGAGAAAGCAGAAAAAAGAACAAAAGATACAAGACTAATGAAAGCAGGGAGATGGGAGTGCTGCAGGTAGCGGAACGGGACCGGGGTGTGATGAATTTGGGGTGGTGTTGGCAGCAGTACGGGACACTTGGTGTACTGGGAACGAGAATAAAGAGAAATCGGGACGTGAGGAGCTGAAGACGAGCAGCTGAGCGGCGTGGACTGCAGAGAGGTAAGAAGCAGGAGCACTTTGAGAGAGAGAGAGAGCTGCCCAACACGCTGCACTGGGAGTTGTGGGTCGTTATCCACCAGCTAAGTGTTTTGTTGTGGTGCATTATGCTTAAACTGCAGTGGAGTCACACACCTTCTCATTGAGCTATTGTTACTTTTTATTATAACTTATCAACAGAGTCTCTTCCCTGTCCCCTGCCTTACATTACAGCCAGAATTAAATTGAGGCCGGGCTGTATTTTACTGCTACAAACGCTGTTGGATTAGACTTGGCTTCTACACTAGCCAATGCTGCTAGACTATCTGCTGCTCAAACTATATAATGCTGCTAGACTGTATCTGCTGCTAAACTGCATAACGCTGCTAGGGTTATATCTGCTTCTAGATTATACTGTGTATGTATATATAGCTCTAGATGTGTATTGATATATGGTTATAGATATGTGTTTGATTAATTAGCAGTTCTATTAATAGTGATCTCTCTGGTTTTACTATACTATTTTAATTTGTATAAATTAGCAGATGAATTGAAATGTTTTGAAGTGCACTGATCCTTTGTTTTATTTATCAGGAAACCTGTGTCCTGTGCAATATCCTGTTTTAGATCAAGAGTGGAGGCCCTGCTCTGCAGATTGAAACGTTTCTTTCTCCACTCTTGACTGCGGGGAAGGCTCAGTGTTATTAGTCTGTTGGCTTGGACTCGGTGGTGGAGTGGCGCCCCCTATTGGGTAAAGGGATAATTGAGCAGTTTTGAAATTTGGGGTGGCAGGAGATTGGAGCCACGTCCCCTACCAACAGTCTAGCCAGGGCAAGTGCAATATTGAATAAGGACTGGTCATGCGCATTATTTTACTGTGCTACTTTGACTTTTCCTGTTAGTAATGAGGTGTGCTATACTAATACCAAGTTTTGAATATAATCTGTTCTTAATGAAGAATTGCATATTACTTCTTGTCTGTGCTCTTTGATGCGAGCCAGTTGCTGTCCCCCTTTGTTGATGATTCGAACCTGTGTCAATGAAAGTAGAAGGTAATTTATAATAGAACAGAATTCCTTATTTTCTTTAAACGTATTGTGGCGTAGTCTGGCTATATTATTTATTTCAGGGGTATGACATAAGTGCTAGAGTAGAAGTCAATCTAGATCTGTGCTGTCCAGCCTTGGTGCTGCTGAACCCTTAACAGAGCACAGCATGGCGAGCAGAAACCTGAACGCCATCATTGTAGTGAGCTGTGTATCAGGTGTAAAGATGTCAGAACCAGAAAGACATTCACAAAAAAAAAAAAACACGTGTGGAAAAATGTAACATTTTATTTTCTGTATTCTTCACAATAAGACGAGTACATGAGCAGATTGCATATTTCCATTGTAAAGTGCTGTCCAGGACTTAATGAGTAAGCAGTAGTGGGAGGGGGGGGGGAGAATCAAAAAACTGTAGTTCAGCTTTGGTAGAAGCCCCCTCAGCACGTCAAGGTCCTGCCCTGTGGAGTGGGGTGTTAGCAGCAGGGTTAACAGAACTTTAAAATGCCTTCAAACATAACCCACAAAAAAAGGATTTTAGAGGCTGCTGTCTAAAAATGACATCACCAATTTATAGTGACATGTGTTACCAGTGAGTCACAGGGACATTTCATACTCTTAACTTTTACAGTATGTAATTGAATAATATCAATGAATAGGAATGGAAATTGAAGCATCACATATACTGTCTGAAACATGTCCATGTAAAATGTGAAGTTGTTTATTACTTCAGAATTACATCTACTGTACTTTTATATCATGTTACACACCATATTTGGCACAATTTCGCTTCAATACAGTGAATCAGCACCTCCTCAGCTGAGTCACAATAACAACATTAAACAAGATAGGTGTTATAACTGACATCCAGTTTACTTTGGATATCTCTGCCCTGGAAATACTCAACTCAGGCAATAATTCAGCAGCTCAGAAACTAAGACGACATTACCAATTAAAAACCATACTTACCCATGTGTAACTCTGCAAGTGGAGCACATGTACTCCTCCATATTCATGAGGTCACCTGGCTGTAGATGTTGGCACTGGCCATGGAACCATTCCCCACACCGCCCGCATTCCAGCATCCGCTCCAGTGCAGTCCTGCATGGTCTCCTGCATGTGCAGCACACCTCCGCATTACAGCAATGCACCTCTGAGAGAGGGGTTCTCTCACAGCTCGGGAAAGGAGTAAGAGATCAGGGATATACACAAAACAAAAGGAAAGATAATATTACAATAAATACTTCAATGAGTGGAGGTTTATAAATGAATGTTTTTAAAAAAGAATGAGTTCAAACCTAGTCAAAAGAATTAGAAAAGCATTCATTGTAATACAGCCCTTGAAAAGACCACTGACACTCCTGACATGCTGTGGAAAACTAGCTCTGCCCTTTATACTGGTCATTTCATACAAACACAGACTCCTAAGTTATGTCATTTTTATATATTTTGTTTTTATTTCTTTAATACAAATTCTGTTTTTCTGGTATTCAGACCTCTCATTATTTAAACAATTCCAAATAAACTGTGTGTGTGTGTGTGTGTGTATATATATATATATATATATATATATATATAAATAATCTTTCATATGCATGTATAAATACTCAAATAATTCAGCAGCTCAGAAACTAAGACTACCCTACAAATTAAAAATGAAAGATTAGAAATAATCAATTTAAGTGCTAAAGCATCTACAATATTTCTCCAAATCAATAGGTATCAATACATGCTATATGTGTGTGTGTTTGTGTTTGTGTGTTTTTATCTTTTATTTGTCATTTATTTAAATGTCTATGTACGTCTTCAAAAATACGAGACGGCTTCAATAATTTGTAATGTATTCAGATTATACTGATACCCCTATTGTATTCTTTGGTGTTTTTTTTCCGGATACTCGTGCTGAGGTATTGATATACTGCTCTCAAGTGATCCATATCAATTGATAAATGTACTTTTCTGAGGGCCAAAAACCCCCCAAAGTATTACAAATTTCTACTGTAAAAAGATAAATGGTTTGATGCAGACATATCACGTGATGTGGGGCGGGATCTGGCAGTGGGGCAATATGGCCATGACACCGCCACACAAAGCCGAGCGCAGTGCGGTATCCTGTAATGATGCTCCAGTCAGTCTGCCCGGCTGCACCTGAACCATCTTGAAAACACGAAGCCTCTAATCAGCTCATTTGTAAAAGTTAGTAAAGAATTGCGCTCTATAATATAACGAAGCTAAACCTGAACTCCCAGCCTGTGCAGCGAGAGAGGGAGAGAGGGCGGGGCAGAGAAGAGGGGGAGACGCTGCTAGGCAACCGGCTCCTGAACGTTCCACTCAGCTGAGCAGAGACCGTTAGGATTTAAAAATGCGAAAGTTCCGAGCGGCGCGAGGCGCTTTGTTTAATTAACACACCGTTGCGGACATTTTAATTGTGAAGAAAACCATATTTTTAATTCTCAAATAGCACTGTATTAAAAATACTTCAGTTCCAGACCGTTTCCAACAAATAAAAGAAGATGCGTATTTATAATAAGTATATTTGTTATGATATTAAGACTAAATGAATATGCTACAGTTTGGTTATAATTTATTTATAAAATGTTGTAATATTTATTTTTTAATATTAATATTTTATTGTTTTCACAAAATAACATCCATACATTATCAGTTCATCTGCTAGTGTAATCAAATCAATATTACTCGTCAGTAATTCATACATAGACAAACTTCAAGCAGCTAAAATAAAAGGCTGGATTACAGTTTAACCAAATAAATAAATAAATATATTAATAACGTTATGAAACAAAAATACGTTCTGGACCCTGGCTCACGTATTTAAATTACAAAATGCGACCGGTTTTAGAAATGGATTTATATACTAACTGCCATATAAATCTAAATTATATTTTAAACTTTGAGGGGCAGACTAGCATCGATGATTTCTAAAATCCATTACTGTTAAGAAACTATAACGCCATATTACTTAGCACTCGGGGAAACAGAAATTATTAATTTGTAAAAAATTAGCTGTCAGATTATTTTGATACATAATCAGAATTATGACTGCATGTATTTTTTAAATTTAAAATATACCCACGTGTATTTTTGTTTCATGTCGTAATGTATTTGTTTGTTTATTTGTTTGTTTGTTAAAACTTTTTAACTGGGGCTTTCATTGTCCCCTCTTGCTGGTGCCACGGCTTGTCTCTGTATCTACTCTCTGATATTTGAGGGTTTGTTTATTACACACTGGCAGCTCAGCTCAATCTTATTGATGTTATTTTGTGAAACAATAAAACGTTCCTGACGTGCTGTAAAGTATAGGAGCCCTGCGGGTGATTTGATAGGTTGTCATGGCAGCGCCGCTCATCACGGGAGTGGTTATCCGGGACAAACGCTTCCTTCGCCGGGTCGGAGAAACGCTGCAATAACGATTCCGCGGTATCCAACCCGAATATCTAAATCAATAGAGTGTGTATATAAACATAGTATAACCCTAACGACTACATTAATGAAGCAGTAACACACGCCAGCGTGTGTGTGTGTGTGTGTGTGTGTGTGTTATCATGAGATAATATGTGTGTGCCTTGGGTGCGCTGTGAGGCACTAGACCAGGGCTTCTCAAACTCGGTCCTGGGGACCTCCTGTGGCTCAGTTAGTGAACTGGACCTGAATTGAACTAATAATTTAATTTTATTTACTTAATTGGATCTTAAACAGTTGCAGTTACTTATCAAATGCTAGGGCTAACTTGAAATATGCAACAGTTCAAGAGCTGTAAACAAGGGGCTAAGCACATTATCAGTTAATTCAAGTCCAGTTCAGTAATTGAGAGCTTCATTGGAATGAAACCCTGAGTAAAATCAAGTACAAGATACAGTGAACTGTTATAATTAAGAGCAGTAGTTGGATACGGCAAGGTGTGCAGCATTTCAGTAGGGTTACAGGTGCTCTCTGAACAGGGGTGTCTTGAGGAGGTGCTGGAAGGTGGTCAGGGATGAGGTAGTCCTGATATCCGTGGGCAGTGCGTTCCAGCTCTGAGGGGCGAGGGTGAAGGAGCGGTTCTGGATGCGGGGGAGCGGAGGGGGGTACAGCTAGTCTGCCGGATTAGCGAACGGGGCGAAAGAGAAAAAAAAAAAAACATAACCCTGCTACAAAATGATCGTTTATCTTAAAAACCATAGCTGCACAAACGTTAGTTTCAACAGCACAAACTGGCACAATCGAATGAGACAAGTTTAGCTCAATCCCATTACTGTAAGGGGGCTGAGTGACGTCACGCCCCTAAAAAAATAATTGTTAATATCTTAAAAACTATAGCGGCACAAACTGGCAGAAGGAATGACATGTGACTCAACGTTTGTGCTGTTTGGCTGGGAAGGGGGCAACTTGACTGAGCTTTTGAAAGACATGGACGGGCTCACAGGATTTATTCAGCACTGCTGAAGATACAACCGTGTTCAGTATTTAGTTTATGACTCTTTTTAAAAGCATTCTTTGTCAGTGGGGGAGTTTGTGAAAAGAAACCAAGTAGACATAGAGACTGGCTTAGGACCCCCCTTTGTAAATTCAATTTCTGTTAATTTCATACACAGAATGATATTACCCACTCTGACGCTACAATAGTACATATAAGCAAATATGTACTGTACATTTGAACTGCTCTTAGTCAAACTCGCTCTTACTTATAATCTACTGTATTCTTTATTTTGCTTTTAAGTTTGATCTTATTGTACTCCAAAACTGCTCTTATGTGCATTATGATATTCTGTAATGTGATATTTTATAATGTGATACTTTGTACTGTGATAACTTGTAACAATTGCAAGTCACCCTGGATAAGAGCGTCTGCTAAGAAGTAAATGAATAATAAGATTGTTTAACAGAATGTTAAAAACGGGCCTGTTTGCTGCCACGCCCTTTCCTAGCAGCAAGCGATTAATCACCTCCCGCATCACTAAACAAAAGAAAGTGTCGAGTACCAGTCAGCAGTCTCACACACGGGACTTCAGTGTCTATAGAAGTGTTAATAGTTATTGAAAACGAGTGTCCGTTACTTGATAAACATCAAATAGCCTGACAACGTTTTGTAAAAGTTCATCCCACAGTCTGTTATTTAAAATATTATTGATAAATCAAAGGAAAACTCAACCAAGATGTACCACAATAAAAAATCATGTACTAATGCTAAAAATGAGTCAGTACTTTTGTTAAAGTAATCCTTGCGACTCTGAAACATTTCTGGATCAGCCTTCTCTTTTGAAAGTTCATTTTGTTTAAAGTTGCCCCACTTGAAAGCACTTACTGTTATTAAAACAACAACAAACAACAGTATAAAGTGAAGTGGAATTCAAAAGGAAATGTTGCAGCTTTGGATTTAAAAAAAAAAGAAAGCGTGTTTGGATACTGGCTGATAATGCGACTCAAAGAAACTTAGCCTACTTACTATGACAAAAGGAAAGCGAATGCCCTTTTTGAAGTAGCCTGAGTAATGAAAACGTGTTGATATTTTGGTTGTTGCTGTATTTTATAATATATATATATATGTATGTATATATATATATATATATATATATATATATATATATATATATATATGTCTATAAGAATTCAGTTGATACCTGTGAAGCTATCGGTGTGTCTCAGCTCATAATGAAAAATAAAGTAGGATGCTGGACACACTTCATTACAATCGTTCTTGTTACTGTATTTACAATAATAAACAGGAGTCGCTTCTGCTTTGAAATGAAAAAGTAAGACTTCCGATTTAAAAGACCATTTAGTTCAATTAAATCAATTTTACTGTTAACACTTTTCTCAGTTGTGACAGAGATACGCGAAAGCCTTCTCAGCTATCAATTGTTTTTTTACAGGAGAGTAGAAAAGTCAGGGAAACACAGAAATGCAGCCCTAATTATACAGGGTGATTAGAAAGCAAGTTTACAACATCAACGCCCCATATCTCACAAAAGGGAGGGCACAGGAAGGTGAAATTGCATATATTTAAGGGAACCATGTAGCTTCAAATCCCACCATTTTCACCAGTGGGGGTCACTAACCTACCTCTGATAATCACAGTGTTCAATATGTTCTTCTCCATGATGCAGAATGAATTGCATTAGTGCTCCACGAACACTACGACAGCATTACACATCTTGTCAGGGATCTTTTCCCTTCCTCGTTTCTCCCACGCTGCTGTGCTCCCTTCACTGACTCCCTATTGCAGCTCACATCCAATTCAAAACTCTTAAACTCGCATATCACTGTTTTGAGCTTTCTGCTCCCTCTCCTCTTCAGACTATCATTTCTCTACACCCCCTCCGTTCCTCCACCACTGGCAGAATCTTTAAAGAAAAAGACACATTTGTGTATGAACTGGTTTATATCCTCCTTAACACGTTTGAAATAATGTTTAAATATACTTTCAATGAAATGTATCTGTGTTTCCTTGACTAGCTTTATGCTGCTGGTATCATTTAAAACACTTAGGGAGACCTCGATTCCAAACTCTTGCTGTGGAGCGTCACAGTGTTTTTAATATTTCTGGGTGAAAGAAACACGTTTTTATTATGCTACAGGATATCTGGTGCTACACAAGGTTAAAATAAATACCAGTTTACAAGCCTTGCTTTCAGACAGTGTTGCACTTCCTTGAATGCCTGGTGGGTGAAAATGTCCCCTCCCCTTGAACAGCTTCTTTTACAGTAATTTAAACTATATTCTTGTAATGTGATAGTGCTGCATACATCTGTGTAAGTGAACCGAAGCAAATAATATATCAATTATACAAAACAACCTGTTCTCCTTGAACTAAGCTAACATTGTAACACATTTCAGCTTTGTAGTGGCTGGTAACGCCTCTCATCCGAAGAGAAGAAAGGACACATTAACTGCAGCTCTCCCAGCAGAGAAAAGCGCTAACGACTCCCTCTGGAAGAGAACAAAGAGAGGATAATTGTGCCAGCTGACACCCGGGGAGCGGCTGACGTGTTGGGGGCGTGTTCTTGTGCCTGCAACTGCGATAGAGGGGCAGACTACTCTAGTCACACAGACTAGCTGTTGCTGTTAGTTTGAGCTACCTGTTTACCCTGGAGAGAAGAACCGAGACGGTCAGATCGAGTGACTAGAGTCGTGCTGCACATCCCACTGACAGTACCTGAAGTAAGCGTCTCTTTTTATTCATTTTCTAAATCCGCTTCATACTCACCTTATATTGTCTGATTTGAATTGATTGTTTGTGATGCTTTGTTTATTGTTATCGTTATTATTAATCTTTAATGTATTAATAGTGAAGTAACTTACAAAAAATGATGGTGAGTAAGTAGATTCAAGAAAATGCACAGAGTCCTTTTCTTCAATCAGTTGCCAGGTTTATTGAAATATGCAGGGAGTCTGGTCAGGTACAGGACAAACAGAATACTCATCATTCCAATGTTTGCATGACATTAAATACCCTTCTGTATAGATGGTCCACCTCCCCTTTCTCTGACATTAACCAATGGTCAAGGTAATTTAATTTATTGTGTGAGTGTGTCTGTGTGTGTGTCTGTGTGTGTAGGCTAGTGTGACAACCTCTGAACTCAGTGCATTCTTCACACTCCTGGAGATAAAAGGTCCATACATCTGCCTTTTGTTATCTTCTTGCGACCCCCTTTGATCCTAGTGGCATTATCTCTTTCGATCTCTTTGAAGTCTTTAGAGCCTGTTCCCTTCTAGTCCACAGCATTGTTATCTCGTTAGCTTGCAGTCATTGTTGGGCAGTTTGTAGACGCATCGTCTCTATCAATGGTTAGCAGTACATGCAATCTGAACCAAACAGTCTGCTATCTGCAATATTAGTCTCTTTTCAGAAAAGAACACCAGTATAGCTCTGCCAGTCCACATGCGTAGCAAACTGCTAATCAATTCTCAATCCATGTTTTCCAACAAATAGTTACAGTAAATATGACCCCGATTTCGCTAGATCTTCGTGGCATGTAACATTTGTCTGTTAGCTCTTTTAATTCTGACTCAGGCTCACTTAACAGAATAATTCTACCGATTTCAAAGTTAGCAGTGCTGTGATTAAGCTCTTTATATGTGGAGCCTGCAGATTCCTATTTTTTATATGGTCACCTATTGCACTTCTGGTAATTTAAATAACTGCATACAAACGCATGTATTTTGTTATTCCAGTCTTTCAGCTGTCCTGCTAATAAACACATTGAGTGTACAAGCGGCTACAATAGGGCAGTGAGACGAGCTGATTCTCAACCAAACCATTCAATACAGGAGAAGGGGGAGTGTTACACACAGGGTTAATAATGACGCTGTTTTAATCATGTGTATATGAAACTGGTTATGAGAATATTTCTTTCTTTCTTTAATATGAACAGCTGTAAGTCTCGTGTTGTGCATATCATATTGCTTTACAATTATACCGGTTGTCTGAATTTGTAATAAATTGGTGCGCTTGTTATCCCTTTCAAATACGGGAACTACGGTAGAGTTACACTGCGGAGCTCAGTGAAGCACAAATGTTCAATTATATACCTTTCGTTTCTGCTACGTTTGTGCCGTTGACACAAACGTTTGTGCTATTATGGTTTCTGAGATATTAACAATATTATTTTAGGGGAGTGGCGTCACTCAGCCCCTTGCAATATAATAAAACAAAAGTGTGCGGCAGTACCGTTGATTTCTAACATATTAAATATAAAAATAAAACTTTATACAAACAGCAACACACGAACAGCTATCACAGAATCTGTAAATTTCCTGTAAAATCAGCTTCAGCGAGTGACGGCTACATGGTTAAGCTAAGCCATGGAGACTTCTGTTCAGTTTTCAGGTTGCCTAAAATTACAGGTAGATGGATGCTGTTTGCAATTGTACTTTTAAATGTGTTATATATGGTGGTGTTTCCATGATTTCATATTAGTTCAGTAAATAATGAATGTAGCGCAATGCATTCTGTTAACGGCAAAGGCATATTTTATGTAAGGACTGTGAATCGCCAACCTGTTTAATTGTGCTAAACTGCAGTACGTAATTCAATATGTTAATGTAACATTATATTCAACAAGTTATATTAGACTTTATAATACAATACTGGTTAATTCTGTAGGTTGCTGGAAAACGTTTGTGCACAGATAATTGCGGAAATTAATAAATCATATTATATGCAGGGGTCGGCACAGTCATGCTACACAAGACACCTTACAAAATACTCCATGTCCAGCAACATGTTATATAACCAGAATGCTCGGCGAGGTTGGCTATTCGCTAGAGTATATGCTAGTCTAGTCTGAATACAAAAAAGATAGAAATGCATTGTGCTAACCATTTACTTCTGCTTGTGACGTCATTACATAGAGCTCTTTGTTCGCTAGTATTCATTTTAATGGAAATCTGTTTTTGCACGGTAAGATTCACATATATTGTGGGGGCGTATATAATAGTTACCCTCTTTATTCTTAATATACTGTAGCACAACACTGGTGTTGGCAGTGTTTGTGTAAATCTTTAAAAATATGATAAAGTTTGTGCAACATTGTATCACAGATCATGTTTTGTAAACACACCTATATTTTTAAGGTCCAAGGACAAAATGACTTCTTGCTGATAGGCTGTTTCAGGAGAAAGTATTCTAAAATACTCAACGTACTTATTTAATGAAAAGAGAACTATTGTAACTCTTCAACCAACTTCCATCCATCATTCTTGAGATTAGATAGATAAAATCATCTGGTATTATAAACGTATTACAAGAAATTCTATGTACCTTCAATAGTAAACCCAGCCCTGCTGTTAAGGCTGGATTTTGTCGGTCCCTTGAATAGCCTTAATAGTACTGTAAATAAATAAATAAATATATTTTCTTTTTTTCAGCAGCTTCTAACCAGAAAACTGTGTTCTGCCATGGACAGTGTGGAGATTGAATCTGTCCAGATTAAACAGGAGTTACCTGAACCTGAACTTCTCCCCTTTAGAGTGGAGTTCTTTGGGCTGGCTTCCCTCCCCATTAAACAGGAGCTCTGTGAGATGCAATATGACAGCAGTCAGTCAGAGGTCTGTGAGATTAAAACTGAGCACAATGAATTGGAAATCGCTCAGAAAGAAGAACCCCTTCCTGTTAAACAAGAAGAGGTGCTGGAAATTGGCCATATTAAATGGGAGCCCCCTGAAGTAGAGTTTGACTACATGGAACCAGGGAAGGAAGAATCTAAGGACTTCAAACCAAACATCCCTGAGCTGGAGCCTGTACGCCTGTGGGAGTGTAGCATGGTGCAGAAGAGAATCTGCGTGAGAGAGCAAGGCGCTGGAGAGGAAGGCTCTCCCAATAGCATTCAATGAGGTGGAAAGGAAGACAGACGCTCACATTCAGAATGCACTCTTGCAGGTGAGTTACTCCCAGTAGCTGTGACATTGTCATTCTAGATTCTGTGATATCCACAGTGTGGTTGAGAGGGAGGGAGGGAGCATGTAGGTTACATTACTAGCTATTTGTTTTTCCGGTACCACTCCAGCCAGTTCAAGATAGGACTCACTACTGGTGAGATTAAGATTCAGATAAAAGCCCTTTTCACACTGGCACCCCTACCCGATTTTAGAACATAAGAACATAAGAAAGTTTACAAACGAGAGGAGGCCATTCGGCCCATCTTGCTCGTTTGGTTGTTAGTAGCTTATTGATCCCAAAATCTCATCAAGCAGCTTCTTGAAGGATCCCAGGGTGTCAGCTTCAACAACATTACTGGGGAGTTGATTCCAGACCCTCACAATTCTCTGTGTAAAAAAGTGTCTCCTATTTTCTGTTCTGAATGCCCCTTTTTCTAAACTCCATTTGTGACCCCTGGTCCTTGTTTCTTTTTTCAGGCTGAAAAAGTCCCTTGGGTCGACACTGTCAATACCTTTTAGAATTTTGAATGCTTGAATTAGGTCGCCACGTAGTCGTCTTTGTTCAAGACTGAACAGATTCAATTCTTTTAGCCTGTCTGCATATGACATGCCTTTTAAGCCCGGAATAATTCTGGTCGCTCTTCTTTGCACTCTTTCTAGAGCAGCAATATCTTTTTTATAGCGAGGTGACCAGAACTGAACACAATATTCAAGATGAGGTCTTACAAGTGCATTGTACAGTTTTAACATTACTTCCCTTGATTTAAATTCAACACTTTTCACAATGTATCCGAGCATCTTGTTAGCCTTTTTTATAGCTTCCCCACATTGCCTAGATGAAGACATTTCTGAGTCAACAAAAACTCCTAGGTCTTTTTCATAGATTCCTTCTCCAATTTCAATATCTCCCATATGATATTTATAATGTACATTTTTATTTCCTGCGTGCAGTACCTTACACTTTTCTCTATTAAATGTCATTTGCCATGTGTCTGCCCAGTTCTGAATCTTGTCTAGATCATTTTGAATGACCTTTGCTGCTGCAACAGTGTTTGCCACTCCTCCTACTTTTGTGTCGTCTGCAAATTTAACAAGTTTGCTTACTATACCAGAATCTAAATCATTAATGTAGATTAGGAATAGCAGAGGACCTAATACTGATCCCTGTGGTACACCGCTGGTTACCACACTCCATTCTGAGGTTTTTCCTCTAATCAGTACTTTCTGTTTTCTACATGTTAACCACTCCCTAATCCATGTACATGCGTTTCCTTGAATCCCAACTGCGTTCAGTTTGAGAATTAATCTTTTGTGCGGGACTTTGTCAAAAGCTTTCTGGAAATCTAAATAAACCATGTCATATGCTTTGCAATTATCCATTATCGATGTTGCATCCTCAAAAAAATCAAGCAAGTTAGTTAGGCACGATCTCCCTTTCCTAAAACCATGTTGACTGTCTCCCAGTACCCTGTTACCATATAGGTAATTTTCCATTTTGGATCTTATTATAGTTTCCATAAGTTTGCATATGCATATAATAGAAGTCAGGCTTACTGGTCTGTAGTTACCTGGTTCAGTTTTGTTTCCCTTTTTGTGGATCGGTATTATGTTTGCAATTTTCCAGTCTGTCGGTACCACCCCTGTGTCAAGAGACTGCTGCATGATCTTGGTTAGCGGTTTGTAAATAACTTCTTTCATTTCTTTGAGTACTACTGGGAGGATCTCATCCGGCCCAGGGGATTTGTTTATTTTAAGAGCTCCTAGTCCCTTTAACACTTCTGCCTCAGTTATGCTAAAGTTATTTAAAACTGGATAGGACTTGTATGACATGTGGGGCATGTTGTCAGTATCTTCCTTTGTAAAAACTTGTGAAAAGTAATCATTTAACATATTTGCTATTTTTTTTTCTTCCTCTACGATTTTGCCATTTGTATCTCTTAAACATTTAATCTCCTCTTTGAATGTTCTCTTGCTGTTGTAATATTGGAAAAACATTTTGGAATTGGTTTTAGCTCCCTTAGCAACGTTCATTTCTATTTCTCTCTTGGCCTTTCTAACTTCCTTTTTGACTTGCGTTTGCAGTTCTGTGTACTCTTTCTGCGTACTTTCTTTTTGGTCCTTTTTTAATGCTCTGTAAAGTGCCTTTTTTCGCTGAATATTTTTTTTAATTGATCTATTAAACCATTTTGGCAATTTAGTTTTACATTTAGATTTGTCTACTTTAGGGATGTAATTGTTTTGCGCCTCTAGTACTACATTTTTGAAGAACAACCATCCTTCTTCTGTGGGTGTTTTCTCTATTTTACTCCAGTCTACTTCTGTTAGTCTCTGTTTCATGCCTTCATAGTTTGCTTTTCTAAAATTGTAAACCTTAAGCAGAGCACAGTCTACATTTTTATTCAGATATGTCCAGACAGGGCTTCGCTTATTGGAGCACCCGAAGATCAATTGATAGTCGCATGAGCTAAAGTATGCTGGACATTGGGAGGTGAATGTGCAGTGACAACATCCCCACGTGTTGCTACAGCTGTTTAAATAACGTACCTGTGATTTCTTTTCATTGTTCACATCCTGATGACTGTTTACACATAACTTAAGTCTATGGCAAAGTTGTTTTAGAAATGGCTGCTGTAGTTTAACTTTAACTAAGTTTAATTTCACTTTTTTTTAAAACTAGTGTAACCCAGTGCAAGCCCCCACAGCTGCAAGTTGCATGCTTTAATCCACTCCTCCACCTAGCCACATGCCCTAGGGGTTGATTCATACATCTGCTAGCTTGTTTACACAGAGAATCGTGAGGGTCTGGAATCAACTCTCCAGTAATGTTGTTGAAGCTGACACCCTGGGATCCTTCAAGAAGCTGCTTCATGTGATTCTGGGATCAATAAGCTAATAACAACCAAATGGGCAAGATGGGCCAATGGCTTCCTCTCGTTTGTAAAGTGTCTTATGATCTTATCTGTCATAAATGAATGCGATACGTCTGGCGCAGACCCCATGCAATGTCAGGATGCAGATGCATAAAAGGCTGTACGACTTTCCAAAAATGTGTGTGACGTGATTATGACCTGTCACACAGAGTCAGAGTCCTTCAAGTCCAACCACATATTAGGTGGGAGTCGAAATATGAAACAACCATAACCCTTCAAGCAGTCCCTCTTACTTTCTTCCCTGTTCATATTTTCCAGGTTTCAGTCCAGCAACTAATGTGAGTGCAGGTGGTGGAGAATATCCTCACTGTGGGAAAGGTTCTACCTAGATAGGGCATTTAAAAAAAAACAAACTGAGAATTCACACAGGAGAGAAACCGTATTGTTGCTCTGACTGTGGGAAGAGTTTCAGTCGCTCATGAACCCTGAAAGAACATCAGCGAACTCACACAGGAGAGAAACCATAATGCTGCTCTGACTGTGAGAAGAGGTTCAGTCAGTCAGGAACCATGAAAAAACACCAGCAAACTCACAGAGGAGACAAACTGTAAAGACTATGTTCAATGTGACTTTTCACTCATGAGGAAAAAAAACGTTAGCTTTGCATTATGAGTATCTTTGTTACTGTTTTGTGTATCACTTTTAAGAGCATGCATTTTAAATGGTTAAATTGCACTTCAACTCTCTTGCACTGTGATTGTGTTAGAAAGTGGGCGGTGACGCGGACACGTCACAAGAGGCTTCTCTGCTGTCAGTTTAACCCAGGCTGTCAATGCAGTCAGTGCCTGGGAGCGGGAATAGGCAGAAAGGAAACTATTCTGCATCTCATCTGATGGACGAGTCAGGAGAAATCAGTAACTCAGTGTGGGAAATGAGTTTCAGGATTTAACATTTTAAACCTTTATTAACTTGAAAATGAATAAATTAATGGGAACGAGTATCCCGACCCCGCTGTTTAGCATCCCAGAGACAAGACTGCACCGTCCTTACTGGGCAGCAGCCTGGAGGATTTGTCTGATCAATTCATCACAATTTTAAACTGAAGGGAAAATGATAGTGTCCCTGTAACAGGGCAAGGATCCCTGTGCATGGAGGGGGCGGGGCAAAGCCCTGCAGGGAAGTAAATGTGTTGTGGTTGTTTAGAATGGATGGTTTGAAATGCATTGTTTGTTTGTTTAGCACGGATGAGTGTATTGTATTTGAAACAGATGTATTTGTTTATTTTAGAATGGGGTATCCCCTGCCCCTGTGCATGTGTATTATTTTGTATTTGTTTATTGTTTTTAGATAATTGAATGACGATAAGAAGCTGTGTGTGTTTGTTTTGTTTGGCAGCGTGGATGGGGAAGCCCCATCCACACAGAAACTCTAATTGGTTAATTTGTTGCTAATTGGGAGATGGTCACCAGTATAAAACCCTGCTGTTTTCCCTGTTCCCTGTGGATGTTTGGAGGAGGAATGTGGATGGAGTGTTTTGGGTGGAGACTAGTGGAGTGCTGGAGAAAACAAAACTTAAAGTAAATATAGGATCAGTGACAGTGATTTTCCCAGCCTGACTTATATTTGTATTTTGTGTTCATGATTATTTTTGTTTAACTGTTTTTATTTTGCTCAGTTGTTTTGTGTTAAACCTTTTTTTAACATTTTTGCATGTAAATAAAAATAGCGCCATAGTGCGTGTTTGCACCCGACTTACCTGAGTCATTTCAGTTCTTGCTTCTGGCCTGACGTCACCACCTAGCCATCCCTGTCACAGTCTCATGCCTGTATTATGACAAGAATGACTAGATATTGCACCATGTGTAGCTTTGCAATGTGCATTGTCCATGCTTGTATTTGTGCTCCTTTGCAGTGTGCATTGTCCATGCTTGTGTTTGTGCTGCTTTTCTAAATTGCACCTTGTAGCAGGCATGTGTACGGATCTTAGTAGAGAAAGTCAAATAGTGTAATCTGAGTTCTAATGAGACTTGACTGTACAATTAAACCTTCTGTGTGCTGATTAACGATTGATTATACAACAAAATACAGAGCAATGCTAAAAACAGCTTGTTGATTTACAAGTTAGTTAGTGTTCTTTTTTCCTTCATGCATCCATCAGTATAAATAATTATTGTGATTCTGAACTCCGTTGTAGATTTCAACAAAGACATTTTATTCAATACAGTCGAACAGTTCAGTATTCCATTTTCCTTAAGCACAGGTTATAACAGAATCAATAAGACAAAACAATGTTGGGATTTAATATAGCTTCTCTTAGACATCAGCCCTTATTCCTTAACCTATGAGCAGAAACAATTACACACTGATGCAGGTTTTACAATCCTCCTATCAACCAATAATATCATTGACCACGTGGTTCGTTTTATTACCTGAAGTGATTGTAACATCAAAGTTGTCCACTCAGGAATAATAAAGTTTAAATGGTATCTAAAAAAGCACTGGGTCCCCTTTTAAATTGCCATTTGGTTGCTCTTCAAAAGCTTACCCCTTCCCATCTGTCTTCCTGCTGCAGTAATTCATATTGAATTTGATCGTTCAAGTCGTTCTTTGCTAAGGTAACTACTCTGCACTGAAGAATTGTAATTGGAGTGACATAGCAGGTTAATAAACTAAATGTATTGAATGAATAATGAAATCAGATCATATATGCCAGAGAGTGAGAGGTTTGTATTAAACAGACCAATTATAGTATCCTTTAAAAGGGTTCAGAAAATGTAACCTAAGAAATCATTTCAATTAACTGACAAGGATGAACGAGAACTAAAGGAGGGCTGATTTCTTAAGTTACATGTTTTGATTGTAAAATGTCATTCTCTTGTATTTTTTTATTTATAAAAAAGTATCACCAATATTATCCTTGTTCACACACACTGAATGAAATCAGTGAAGCAGCACAGTATATCTGCACGCTGGGTGGAAGGGCATCACTGGTATGCAGAGCAGAGAAAGAGCAGCAAAAGCAACAGGACAAGCTTGCATTGCAGATATTTCAAATGAATAATTATTCACTGTATTGAAGATGACTGGCCCCTCCCCTTGCACAGTGCAGTCATTTTAAATGCACTTATCTGTTTAGAAGCTGAGCACCATGGCAACAGACAAGTGCCGATCATGTTCAGCACTGACCTGAAGGTGACATCATAAAGAAAAGTGATGTCATAATGTCTGTGGCAGTGAATTTTCAGCAGACTCTTCATTGCAGTGATTTACTCCTGAGAGGTAAGTTCACACAGTTTCTGTTCCTTATTTATTTATAGTGATCAAAGCACGATCAATATACATGCATTGCGATTACTATGTATATTAAAAAAAGACACACAAAAGGGTGCAGAGTTAAGACTGCGTGGCTATCTTGCAATTTCCAAACCGTTTGAACTTTTGCAACCAAACCTTAATGTTACTTTAACACAGTTTTTGCCGTTGAATTTATTTATAACAATTAGGTTTGGTCTTTTTTATACTTAATTTTTTTCAATTGCATATATATTAATCACTGTTTCTTTCTAATCTCATACACATGGATTGTCTTTATTCTGTATTAGATGTGTTCTACCTGTTTTCTCATATTATTGTATATGTATTAATCACTGTTTCTTTCTAATCTCATACACATGGATTGTCTTTATTCTGTATTAGATGTGTTCTACCTGGTTTCTCATATTACACTATGTAACACAATTTTTGTTCCTGGGTAGTAAGTGTTATTTCCTAATTGCTTATGCCTCAAAAGTATAGAAAATGGCTATTATTCCCCACAAACTTTGCTTTTGCGACCAGGACAGTGATATTTCAAAATATCACTATTTCCAATGGGAAAACGAGCAAATGTGTGTCTTTTCGTTCACATAAAGTCAGAAAAAAACAACATATGACTCCAAATTAACATGTATTTATACTAAAGTAATACAAAAATGACTACAAAAGATTTAGAAGTGAGTAGTTTTTCGAGATTTACGATTATACTGTAAATCACTTTCACGAATCAGCCCCCAAATGTAGTCTCCCATCATGTTCTTGTTATACTGTCCTTGCTAGCGGCGTTCAAAGTCCAGTATATCCTGGTGGAAGAGCTCGCCTTGCTCCTCCGAGTACGCTCCCATGTTCTTCTTGAATTTATCAAGATGAGCATCAAGGATATGGACTTTGAGGGACATCCTACAGCCCATTGTGCTGTAGTTCTTCACCAGAGTCTCAACCAGCTCCACATAGTTTTCGGCCTTGTGATTGCCCAGGAAGCCCCGAACCACTGCGACAAAGCTGTTCCAAGCCGCTTTCTTACTAGTGAGCTTCTTGGGGAATTCATTGCACTCCAGGATCTTCTTTATCTGTGGTCCGACGAAGACACCGGCTTTGACCTTTGCCTCAGACAGCTTAGGGAAGAATTCTTGAAGGTACTTGAAGGCTGACGACTCCTTATCTAGAGTTTCATAAGGCTCAATTTGATGTGCAGTGGTGGCATCAGCACCTTCCGGGGGTCCACCAGTGGCTCCCACTAGATGTTGTTCCTCCCCACACAGAACTCGGTCCGCTGTGGCCAGTCCTGCCTGTGGTAGTGTGCCTTGGTGTCCCTGCTGTCCCAAAGGCAAAGATAGCAGGGAAACTTGGTAAAACTACCTTGGAGACCCATCAGGAATGCCACCATTGCAGCCTCTTGATACCATCTCAGAAAAATGCAGATATGTATCCACTTAGGCAGCTGGAACTAAACTGAACTGGTGGGCTTAAGACCCCTGTATTTATACTACTATTTATATTACTGGAAAGTTCTAGAAGTTACTCCAGGTTTACGCAGCACTGAATCTATCTGGAATGTTCTGGAAAATAGGTACATTTCAAAATATCAGTGTCCTGGTCACAAAAGCAAAGTTTTTTTTTCCTCATTTCATTGTCCAATGAATTCTCATCCTCAGCAGTTTCATTTCTTACACTTTAGATACTCATCTTCCAAATAATTTTTAACATTTATGATTTCATTTGTTTATTCCAATTGTCTGTTTTACCATTCTTACCTGAATCTGCTAAATTCTGAATTTAATTAATCATTTTTATTGTTTTTATCAGAGATATGCTATTTATGTATTATGTGTTGTCAGTGTAGGGCAAGAAACGGAAATAAGATCTTCATCTCTTTATTTTCTTTACCCATGAATGATATGTTGTGATTTATAATTTATTCATTCGCCCTAACTCTAACCAACACATTTTAAACAAAAACTACGTGATCTCTACTAATTGTCAAGTAAAAAAATAAGACATAAAAGCCTGGCTATTGATTTAGATGCAACAAGAAACAACACTGCTGTGTTTAATTTATACACAAAATGGATTCGTTATGACAAGCGAGTCATGATGAAAATTAAAACCAATAGCAGGATTTTATACGGGGTACAGATGCTAGGCTGACAAGCGAGAGTAGAACGTAGCACTCGCTATTCCTTATTTAATGATCCCATCGTGAGGCCATTTATAGAACTATTGGTTCTAATAAACTAACATTTGTTTTTATATGTGAGCACAGTTCAGTCACAAGCTGTTGCTGGTGCCCTCTGCTGATTCTCAATGGGTAGTACAGGTAGTGAAATTCAGCAATGGCATTATTATTATTATTATTATTATTAATAATAATAATACATTATTATTATTATTTATTTATTTATTTTTATTATTATTTCTTAGCAGACGCCCTTATCCAGGGTGACTTACACTTGTTACAAGTTATCACAGTACAAAGTATTACGTTATAAAATGTCACATTACACAATCTCACAATACAGATAAGAGCAGCTGAAAAGTACAATAAGATCAATTCAAGAGCAAAATAATAACCCAAACAGTAAATTATAACAGTGAATTTGACTAAGAGCAGCTAAACCTGATAATAACTATTTGCTTATATGAGTCCAGTAAGAAAACATAGTAAGCACTATAAACGGCTGAGAATGATTTCAAATAAGAGCAATTACAAAAAACTTTATTTTAAGAATGTATCTGAAATGCTTTTTTTTTTGCAGAGGGGTTAAGGTTCATTAAAGTAATTTGAAATGCCAACTGAGTTGCGATCCTATATATATATATATATATATATATATATATATATATATATATATATTACATATAAATAGTTTTGAACAGTTCTATGAAATGGCCACACGATGGCAGCATTGGATAAGGAATAGCGAGAGCTGCGTTCTGTCCGTCTCCATGAAGTGCAGGTTTACAGCACAGGAAGCCCCGCGACACAACACACCCCCCATGTGAGTTTAATTATTTATTATTCAAACAAATACTGTTTTAATCCACAACAGTGACTGACAAAACAGCCTTTGTACATCAGTTGTCCCGCGGTCTGCAGGTAAGGGAGCTGTGTGGGTGATGGAGTGCGCTGCAGAGCGGATTAACACTCGATCACACAAGGGAATATAAAGAATGCCGTGTCCAGTGCTAGCTACAACATTTAGTGTGAGGATAGATTGAAACCACTGAAGCTGTTTTAAAAAAAAAAAAAAAAAAAAAAGCAAAGAAAATGTGCTGAGGCGTTGTTGTGAGTTGTTGATGCACAGCTCACACACCCTAGTCTCCTATCTTGTAAAGCGCTCTGTGATGGTGCTCCACTGTGAAAGGCGCTATATACAAATAGATTATTATTATTATTATTATTATTATTATTATTATTATTATTATTATTATTTCGTCTTCTTCTTCTTATCAACATTCAGGATTCTTTTGAAATGAATATAGATTAATGGACGACCACAGACACGAAATAGGAGAGGGGAGGGGTGGGAAGTAAAGTAAATCCTCTGTTATATCATTAAAAATAATAACTATGTGTTACATGATTTGACTACAGCAGTACAATCTGACTCTTCAGCTCTGGTTTCTAGCTGTGTTTTGTTTGATGAAATAAAAATAAATAGTTAAACACAGTGAGAAGTGTTTTGCACACTGTTTCTGGTGCTGGGACTCTGTATCAGGCTATAGGATTAATAACTAATACTATACTGGACTTTATCTTTATTAGCTTGTGTTTCTCTTCTTGTCTCAGATGAAATCTGGATTCCTACAGTGTGTATGAGTGTGTGTGCCTGTATGTTTGTCTGTCCACACATGATTAAGAACATCAGGATTACATTGGGTGATGAGGTTCAAGCTAAAAGTTGTAAAGGACCTCGTCACATATGGTTAGTTTCCAAATGGTCAGATTGCCTGGATGCAATTAAAATTAAAAGCAAAAGAGAAACACACTTTGAAGAGCTTGTTTGATTTTGCTTTGCAAGGTCTCTAGAATTCCTATTTAAAAATGTATTTTATTTAATAGGGTTACAGAGTGACGTTGACAGACTAACACTGCTCCTGTCACATGGGTGGGATTTGAGTCCACAACGTTTCTGAAATCTGAGAGCTGCTTGTCTGGTGAGCGCTATGATTTGAAAAGACGTTCATACAAAATGTTTCTGATTAATATCAGTGTAGGGTCGCAAAATGAAGTGCAGAGATGTTCAGAGACAATTAATCACACCGATCATTGCATCAAAGGTTTATTACAGTGGTCATCAAACAACAGAGAGCTCCGGAGAATAACAGACACTCCATCAGTAACTAGTGTATTCTACCGGGGTAAAGGGTATATAACATGGGTTATATAGTTTCTACATAAAATCCCTTGCTCCTATCAGGATTTGGCACGCAGCAGATAATTCATTCCTCCCTACCCCCTAAACTCATATACTCAACCAACGGAGGACAGCTGCGGGGCTTGATTGCCCCCTCCGTTGCAGTTATGTTCACTTCAGCCTGGAATTTACGATCGAGCAAGCATTTTATGGTCAAGCAGGCATTGCACTTCTTCTCCCATCCCCCCACTGCCCCCGGACATCTGGCCCAACCTATTTGTGTGCTGGAACATTCTGTCCTTTGATATCCTTTTTGGTCCCTTCATCAGTATCACTAATTAATTAGGTAGCTACATTTAAACTGGAGTATTTATAAACAATCATTATACCAGTTTGAAAGTAAAACTGAAGAGGGTTTCCGGCTTGAGAACGTCCAAAACACTTCATAAAGGAAGCTCTAGTAAAATCACACTTACAACACGGCTTTATTGTTACACAAACTATTTTACTGCTGTTAGGAAACTGATGTAGCCCCAGCCTAGACCCTGGTTGCATTGTGTAATACCCGGTCACTTATCAAACTGACTTTGCAGTTTACAACTGGACACCTACTGGGCCTGTGTTAACAAACCATTTAAAATAACACAGGCACAGAAGAGCTGATACTGTCAGACCTGGTCAGGTTTATGTGGAGAGAAAGGTACGGCAGGAATAATCTAGATGCATTTATAAATACTGCATCAGATCACACAGCCGCACAGGGGGTGCAACCCACATCTTAAAAGAAAAAAAAAGCTGAAAGTTCAAGATATCTTTTAAAAGCTATTTGTTTTCAGAATAAGATCGTTACAGTCTATAGTTGAGGGAAAAAGAGCAGAGCGACAGAGCAATCAAAATGGTAAGTTTGGAATTGATTTGAATACTCATTTTGGATTGATTTGAATTCTGCTTTCAAATGGAGTAGAATAATTATTTTGGATTGATTTCAACTCTCATTTCCAATTAACATTTTGGATTGACTTGAATTCTCATTTTAAATGGATCTGAATACTAATTTTGGATTGACTTGAATTCTCATTTTGAATGGATTTGAATACTCATTTTGTAGTGAATTATACCTGATGTTCCAGGGACAGCCTCTTGTGTATCCACTTCAACACTATCAATAGCATCTTCCACTGCTGGAAGCACATTTGGTATCCTTGACTTTATTAGGCTGTAAATCTGGGGGAGAGGCTGAGCAGGCTCGCCCGATGAATGCTGCTGGCATTGTTTGTAACAGCACTGTGTGTCTCTGCTTTCAGCCTCTTGCACAGATAGTGGTATAGAACACATCATTTATAGAAATATGTTAAAGACAATGTAGTTCTGAGATTTTAAAATGGCATCAGAACTACATTTCCCAGTGTCCAGTGCTCATGATGAAGCCAGCAATGAGAGCCATGTGGGTCAATTGCAACAGACTTGTGGATTTAGTACAGAGCTGTATACTAAACTGCAGTGCAGCTAATCATAATCTACTTCAAACAAAAGATGCAGGCATTGTTGCTAAAATTCCCATTTCCAAGTACTGAAAATGTCTGTTCAGTCTTTTATTCCTGATTCTGCAGTTTATAAATCCTTGACCCCCGATTCCAACTTCCACGCAGTCATGTGAGATTGCTGTTTAAAATCTCACAGCCTTGCAATCTAAAACACTACAAATAATAACACCCCCTGCTGGAAACAGTATTGCTTTTACACTTCACGCTGCCCTCATGATAACTGTGGTACACTGTGCTGTGTCTTGAGGTAGCACAGAGTCAACCTGGTATTGAAGAAGTTTCCACAGAAGCCACTGCAAGAGTCTGAGCAATGCATGAGAAAAGCAAGAGAAACGTGAATTCATAAGAACAATCTGTTTAATACATTACTAATGTGATGGAACACAATCCCAATGCTCAACAACATGAGGAATGCAAGACTCAAGACTCGCTCATATTTGTGGTCCGTGAGCTTTTGATCTGAACAGACTGTGGTTAGGGGTGACCCTATATATCAAGCAGGTTTATTCTTTTGTTTTCAGTAAATATTTCTGTATTTAGTCAAATGCTCTCCTGTTGTTTAGGTGTCCCCAAGTGTCTGCAATTCTGAGAATGTTCTCGAGTCCTGTAAGATTGCAGGGAGAGGATTACACACCTGTGTGAATTTTATGGTGTCTTTTAAGGTTTCCAAACAGGCTGAATCTCTTCCCACAAACAGCACAGTGATGAGGTTTCTCTCCTGTGTGAATTTGATGGTGTGAATGAAACGCTGGTGTGAAACTCTTATCACTGTACTGTATGTGGGAAGTTTTCTCTCCTGTGTGAACGCGCTGGTGTCCTTTAAGCAGTGATATAACTGAAACACTTCCCACAATCAGCCCAGGAAAATGTAGTCCCTCCAGAGGGATTTCCTGTGTGAGTTTCAGGAACGTCTAATTGACAGGAACTCTTCCCACCCTTAATAGAATAAGGCAAGGTCTTCAAGTTGCCCTGGGTTTCAGAACTGTTAAAACATGCAGAATGTGGCGTCTCTGTACTCTCCACAGTAAGAGGGGGTCTGTCTTGTAAAGAAGGAATTTTAACTGAGTGAGTTCTCAATGTCTTCACATACTCTCCTTGGGCTGTTGTTTCTCTGTTGTTCTTGCACTGTGGTTTGCCACTAGAAGAGTTTTTGCACTGGGATGATGGAGTGGAGTCATGTTCTCCTTCAGCTACTTTAGAAGCTAAAGAGAAGAGAGACAAAGGCTATTGTACAGCATTCTTCCACATGCACTGTTCTGCAGGGCTTCATGTCATAAACATGACAACTAGAGTGAACTCTGATGACTGTGTATTGAGAGAATTCAGTCAGATCCATTTCATATCACTCCTGTTCATCTCAGCCTCTTTTTACTATCACCATATTCAGGAATGTAGGTCAAAGCTGGGAGCCAGGAAAAATCCATGGCTATGTCATAATATTCCTGACTATTTTAATGAGATGTTCCTGGAAACACACCAACGCTTCGCTCCCGTGTTGTGTCTGTGTGTTGAAAACAAGTAAGAACATAAGAAAATGAGCAGTTCAGTCATCAATTGGCTGCTTGAGATGAGGTGATAGTACTGCTATTAATGTAATATTTTAATTTGTCTTTTGATGATTAATATTTGCTGTGCTTCTAAAAACAGAAATCCCATTTGCAATCCAACACACTGCACCTTGCCTTTTTATTCTGCCTGTACTGAAGACACACAGCATGTAGAACTATGTAGGGCTGGAGGGAGACTGTAAAGAGAAATTTGTTTTTGTAAAACAGATATTTTACACAAAAATTATACAAAGATCGGGTAATACTATAATTCCCACATTCCCCCACACAGCTGAAACTGATTCGCATGTCTGCTGTACAGAACCCCTCCACACACATACTTACTGTACTGTGACAATAATAACACAGCAATGCTTACTGCGAGATGCACAAGTGTGAAATGTAATGCTGCGAGCAAACATTAGAGTCCCTGGGATAGCTGCAGTGAGATGAACATTGAAAAATGCGATTGTATTTGAATAGTGTAAGGAATACAATAAGACTGTTGGTTTTCATTCTCATATAATATGGGTTTGCTCTCATTTTGGCGATGCTGCTGCATACTCTGCACTGAAATTCTCTACTGAAATATTTCTTCTGGAGATGCTAAGCAACCCGCCTGGACGTGATGTCACCAAGTGATGGACATGTGATCCCTGCAGCTCTGTAAAGCTGTGGGAGCAGCAAACTGCAAACAGGCTACCGGGAATGGGGAAAGGCACAGATCTAACACAGGGGCGTCCAGAGCTGGCTATTCCACTCCTGCTCTTTCAAACCTGTTCTAAGTTGTTTAATTGAACCAATTCTACTTCCATCCAGGCGCAGGAGCAGCACTTTATAGAAGTGAACGTGTTCAATGTGGAGTGGAATGGCCTGCAGGAGCGTGATTGGACACCGCTGATCTAACAGCATTCTAAAGAGGCGGGGCAGTGGCTGCACATCTAGCAGCTGCCTCAGGAGCAAGCACAGTTATGTCCTTGTTGACAGAGTGGCTGGGCAGCTCCCCCTGGTTAAAATATGAATGTGAAGCACACTGCTGGTGTTCAGTAGCAGGCTCTGCAAGATGAATAGGCAGCTCAATGCTGCTTGTTTTGTAGGGTTACCTCTAAATCCCAGTTCACATTCAGATGGAGAATCATCACACAGGCTGGATCCCAGCTTGTAGTTCTCCTCAAGTGTACAGGCATTATTTTCAGCAGGAAGTTCCTCTGCGATGGAGACACATTCCTGCTCTATGAACTCCTCTTTGATAGGAACACATTCTTGTTGAGGGACCTCTTCATCTTTAACAAACGGCAGCTCTGTAATCTGCACTAGACTTGCACAGCACTCCTGCTCAAAGGACTCCTCTTGTGTGGAAACTGCTTCTATCTTTGGCTCCTCCTGTGCATCAGATTCAGGGATAGCGTGGCTCTCTCTGGGATCTGTGGGGAAACAAAATTGTATAAAATTCCAACTCTTTCTTACTAGCTCAGCTCCTCTACAAAGCCATTCCCGTGTCAGAATGCTACTGAGAGATGTCTTCCAGTCTAAGAGGAGGTATTTCTCTTAATTATTTATTTTTACATTAATACAGTGTGCCCAGTTACTTTACCCGGTTTTTAACTCCCCATTAAAACACATTTTCCCTCCAGCAGGAAACCCCACAACAGCTGAGGTGAACAGAGGGGGTCCTCTAATCCACAAGCAAGCCAATCACCTCTTCACACCCAGGAGCGTGGCAGTGAGCTCCCAGGAGGACAAAGGCAGCCCTATAGTGCCTGCTTGAGCTCGCTGGGCATCTGCCCAATAGATACCAATCATGAATGATAGCCTATGGGATCTTGTACTTTTCTAGATACTACAGGATCCTGAGCTGGGAATCAGGCTGGATCCAACATTCCTTCTAAAATACCTGTGCTAGAGGGATGAGCAATGCCTTTAATTAAAGCTGAAATTAATTTTTCAAATTTGAAAGAATGAAGAACATCTAACTCTAGTACCCTACCCACAATGCCATGGTTCATACTTTTGCAATGATCAAATATTTATTTCAACTCCTATCAACCTTCTGTGCTGGCTGCTTTGATCAGGGATTGTATCAAAATAACCCCTCCTGCTGCTGTGTTCAATAATGTGCAGCTTGCATTTCCAGTGACTGTTCCTCAGTTATTTCGTATAGGGGTGAGCTGGTATAATAGTTTGGTGGTTTAGGTTCATTCTGGTATTGATCCCATTCCTGTTATTCTACATTGCAATCATTGGATAACACTGTGTTTGTGTTCCTATGAACAAAGTGAAGGAAAAGGCATTTTCATATGAACATCTTTTTATTCTACATCCTGTACAAAATAAGACTCTGCCCTGCTGGGCTTTCTCAGCTGCTGTACCTCACTGGAGCACTGCATCCACTTACACCTCCCTGTCAATCACCATCATGAGCGCCGCTCTGTTCCAATGCAAACATCCATTTCTCTACTGCAAACACGCTTAGAAACCAAGCGGGGAGCCTTGCAGTCTCAGCACAGTGTCTGAGGAATGGCTTTTTGTTAACTCACACTGTATTGTGATAACGGTTTGGATGGAAACTGTCAACACAGAATACAAGTTTCAATGTGTCAGACACAATGAGCAGACAAGGGGCTGCAGCAGGATAGCCTGCTTATTCTCAAAGCAGTTTCATTTAAGCAAGTGATTTACACAACTCTCACTTTCAAAGTGCAGCAATATGTTTTTTTTTGTACAAACTCCACCTGTGTAATAATCATTAGTAACAACACTGGAAGCTTGCTTGTGCAGTGTCACGTGAACTGTAGATATAAATCCAATCACATCCCTTGTAGTATTACAATACATTTGTAATGGTGTGGCTATCCCTATTGCATGCATCCTGTGCAAACTCATAAAGAATAACCTGGATTACTAAATGTCTGGGTTTGAAACAATGAGGGATCATTTCCTAATTCTGTTTACCATCAGCTCAAAGTACTTTATTATGGTTAGGATTTTCCTAACAAACTGCAGCAAGACGCTGTTTTGAGCAAATGATAGATGTTAATAATAGAATAATACACACTGTTATAGGATATACTGTAGCACTATCCATCGTTAATAATACACACTTATAGTATAATATACTCTGTAGCACTACCCACTGCTAATAATACACACTGTTATAGTATAATATACACTGTAGCACTGTCCATTGTTAATAATACACAGTTATAGTATAATATACACTGTAGCACTGTCCATTGTTAATAACACACAGTTATAGTATAATATACACTGTAGCACTGTCCATTGTTAATAATGCACACTGTTATAGTACAGTTTACACTATAGCACTATCCATTCATTTATTGTTTTAGTAGGGACTCTATACAAGTCATCGCTTTACCATGAGGATACCATTTCATCCTCTCTAATTACAGGCTGGTTAAGACTTACCAGTATAGTACTTTTAGTTCTAGAATAGCTATTTCAATATGAATTAGACTAGGCTAGATGCACTACCTTCCTATAGTCTATAAAACAACACAACGCCTCAATTAGACTCCTTATAACCAATATTAGGACAGAGCTGTGCTACTAACCGCGCTTATCACCAAACACTTTAAAACGGGTCTTAAGGAAACTCCAACCAAGATCTTTCCAGTAGAAGGTGGTTTGAGGTGTTGAATTGACCGAGCAATACCGCACAATACAATCAATCTTACCCTGAAATATGAAAGGCTGTTTAATGTCTGTATCTGCAGCGTTTATACACCCTCGCACGGCTCTCAGCTCGCTCTCTGATATTTCCAGTCTCAGCTTCAGACTTTCATTCTCTCTCTTCATTGCAGTCATTTCCACTCGGAACTCAGTGAATCTGCTGCCGACAACTTCAGTAATTTCCCGCAGGACGGAGTCTACAGCCGCTTTCACTGCGCGCTCGACGGGAGAGGCGAGCTGCTCTTGAAAGAACGACACGGAGACACTGACGTCCATCTTCACTGGTTTTAGTGGCAGACTGGTCTCGGCAAATCAGCAGCGCCTGCAGCCACCTCTCTCCAGGTACACAAAGCAGCCCTCTCTCTGTCCGGAGCTGTAATGAAAGCGTCCCAGCAGAAGGCGTGCCTGGATGATTCGGCGCGTATCCTTGGCTGGCCTCCCTGTGGAAGCGAGGGCGGCTCGACGCGGTTATGAAGCTGGATGGCAGAGTTCTCCATGTTGGCTCTTTGCGCGCTGTGTTCTATGCAATGCTGACACCGCGCCGATCCGAAATGGCGCCAGTTTCCACCGGCTCTGCTTTCTAATGCGCATGCTCAATTCCAAAGCCGCTGGGCGCGTTCATGGCGCGCAGCCTTTTGAGAGTCTGCGCAGGTCCCACGTTTAACGACACTGGTCTGCGCGCACACCCTGTCCAAGCTCGGCAACCTGCGTGACCGCAGCCGGATCTGACAACAGAGGAGACGCATCTCTGGACTCAGAGTCTGCGCAGACCCTGCAGATTGTCAAAGGGGCTGCGCAGGAGCAGAGCCGCCTTCAAAACAATGCAAGAGCGCCACCCGTGCAAGAGGGGCGCAGAGAAGCACATGCAGGATTAGTGATCGTGGAGGCGCCACCTAGAATGAGGGTGTGAATAACACAGAAAAAGACTTGCATGAATTACAGCTACTGTATTGTGAATAACAAATACCGCACAATTATGCCTTTGCGATTAGTTTTCAAACGAGACTAGTAACACTATAGACGATAATCCATGCCAAAATGAAAAATAAGGAATGAATAAATAAATAAATAAATATCCGTGTATTTATTTATTTCAACATTTCTGTATTTATCTATTCATCTATTTATTCATTTCTGTATTTATTGATCCCTGTATGTATTGATGTATTTATAATTTTGGCATGGGATCTCCTCTATATAAAACTGATGTTCATAACTTCATTGCTTAAACAGATTCATAATAAAAGCTGCTCTCGGGGTGGCTGAAATAAGTCTTTGTATAATGTATTTACCAGTCTAGTTATGATGGAGCTGTATGGGAACAGTAAAAGCACTATAGTCTTCTGCAATCAGAAAATCTAACAAGCCGGTCTGCATGCTTGCTCTGTCGACTGTGACGGAACCTGAATTTTGGGAGGGAAATGTGTACGGTTGGAAATATTGTAAACGAGACCGGATCTCATGAGTACTATTAGAATTCAGACACCCCCCCCCCTGTCGGAGTTGGTATGCTCCTGTATTATCCACCTGGACGCTGTGACTGAAGCAGCGCCGATGCAGCGAGTTTTTCGCAGATATATATAATCTGTGGTTTCTACCGGTATTGCTATTTCCCGTCCCCTTCTTCCGAACGAGATGTTCAAACACTAACACTATGCCCCTGGTAATGTTTTCTGAAGTATATCAGGTTAATTCAGGTTGAGCGCCGTTGTCTCAAACAGATCCGCAATGGCGTGGGCAGGCGCGCAGTTTCACCGCTTTCTCTTCGCTAGTCTCGGAGGGGTCCGGGCGGGTGATCTTGTTTTTGGTAAATACAGCACAGGGGAGCAGAAAGGTCATTCTTTACAAGTAAACTTCCAGGCAGTAACCTCTGCTATTTCTACCACATGCTTTTATTTAGTTTCTCTTGAACTGTGTTATTGACTCCTTTATACAGGACAGTATTCCTCTCTGCTGTCCAGCGGTACAGATTTAGACTCTTCCTCAGACCGCGCTGCGAACTGAACCAGGCAGCAGAGCCGCCTCCACAGCAGCAGAAGAGTCACCAGCAATGAGACACGCCGGGGACAGCGCTGCTCTGAGACACTCGAGGAGCCCTGCTTTCAAAGCGTGTCTTCCAGGCTTTCATTAACTGCTATTGATTTTAAAAAGGACAAAACAGCATGTTAATGTTACACAATGAAACACTAAACACATTGAGAGTGCTGAGGAGGGCTTGAAATACAGTGTATTACTCAGCTGTTTGGTTCTAGTTTTGTAAAATGAACAGGTGGTTTACCTCTTTAAAATATATAGGAATTAAAGACAGGTGTAAAAGCTTTGAAAAGATGACCCGAGGTGTCTTATTGTGATTAAAATGTGTTCCACTCCTCAAGAAAAACCCAGAGAGGCGTTAGAAAACTAAAACTCTTTGAATGAAATTGTAGGGTCTCAAAATGAAGTGCAGAGATGATCAGAGACAATCGATCACACCGATCGATTGCATCAAAGGTTTATTGCAGTGGTCATCAAAATACAGAGCGCTCCGGAGAATAACAGTCACTTCATCAGTAACTAGTGTATTCTGCCGGGTTAAAGCACATACATGGTTTATATAGTTCCTACATAAAATTCCCTGCTCCTATCAGGATTTGGTACACAGCAGACAATTCATCCATCCCTACCCCCTAAACTCATATACTCAACCAATAGAGGATAGCTGTGGGGCATGATTGCCCCCTCCGTTGCGGTTATGTTCACTTCAGCCTGGAATTTACGATCTAGCAAGCAAGCAGGCATTGCCCTTCTTCTACCATCCCCCCACTGCCCATGGTCATCTGACCCAACCTAATGGTGTACTGAAACATTCCACCCTTCCCCCCTCCTTTCACAAATTCCTTACGAAACATTGTAAAACCGCACCCAAATGATCGTTGGTTGATCAAGTTATAATATTTGGTTCCTTCAAAATACTTTTTATTATAGGAGTAACTACCCAGTGGAGTGACAGAGCAGGTTAATAAACTAAATGTATTGAGTGCAAAATGAAATCAGGTCATATATGCCAGAGGGTGAGAGGTTTGTATTAAATAGTCCAATTACAATATCCTTTAAATGAGTTCAGAAAGTTTAACCTCAGAAATCATTTCAATTAACTGACAAGGATGAAAGAAAACTAAAGAAGGGACCCAGTTGAATCACGTCAAGCATAGAACTGGTTGCAAGTCATTCTTACAGTAATAATAATAAACACAAATGACAAATCTTAGACATCAAGAAAAAAAAATCATCAAAAAGCTGCAATTACATTTTCTATAAAACCGCTTTTCCAATTCTGACAAAAGTAGATGTGGACATTATTAGCAGTCTAAGTAATTCTGAGTATCACAATCTGGGGTTATATGGAATTGGCCTGTTTGCCTGTCTGTATCATGGACTGTGATTGAAAGTGGTTTATGTATGTGTAGAGAAAATCTTTTTCAACTATGATGAAGCTTGGTCTTCATAGTTGAATGGCAGGGATGCTTGTCACTGACATGTTTGTTCTAGTTTGTTTTAAAGACGGAAGAAGAATACGATGAATTAATGTAGGATGAAGAAGTAAAGAAAATGAAAGAGGAGACCAGGGAATTCATCAAAAGCAAAGAAGCCAAATTTCTGGGCATACTGGCCCGCATTGAAGAAAAAGAGAATGCAGAAAAGGTTGCATCCAATGAAGTTATGCCTTCTAATCACCACTGCACCAAGAATGTAGTAGTTCAGTTGTGGAAGCATGCAGATGAATCGTTCATATTTCATTTAAGTGATGCCTAGTATGAGACGTGGTGCACGATCTTCCAGCTGCTAGGGCTGGCACGTGAAGAGCTTAAGAGTAACGGGACTTGTAGAAAGTTGATGCGCGTTTCAGAGCTCTTCCATGTGCCTCACAGACTCTCCTCTTGAGTACATCCTGATTTTTAAAGTCAGTGTCTTTGGTCCTGAATAGAGAATTGTCCCACAACTGCAAATGGCACCCAAACAGTTACATGTTAACTGCCAATGCAGGATGAGTATTTTTGAAGAGTACTCAATAGATTATCAAAGGGTTTGCTCAGCTCTAAAGAAAACTTGAATCTCAATTCACAGCATTCACTTTGGGTGCTTTGGTCAAAGAGAAATATTACGTTTTATCGAAAGACCAGCACTCACTTCAAATTTACAAAAAGATTATTCAAGACATTTTTCTTTTTCTAAATGGCATCTACACAAGCACAGACAGACACGATGTGGCTAGATGCCTTCCTCAGAGTGCATTCAAACAAACTTAATTACATTCTTATACAACTGATTGGTGATTATAATAATTTGTTAATGTGCTCTTAAAGGGAAAGTCAACATTACAATACAACAATATACAAAAGAAAACCAAGCTATTTTTATTTCTGTAGTTTAATTGTAGTGTTGGCTTTCCTTTTTTATAATAATCACCAATCAACTACTGTGAAGCCATAAATATTTGCGAGCCTTTTATGGTGCATTTTTCACGTATGGGGGGGGGGGGGGGGGGGGGGAACTGCAAACATTGTTGGCACTAATATCAAACTCCATTAACAATACAGAGTTCATATGTTGCGAAAGGTAGCCAACATTTCTGGAGCAAAATAGGTTTTATGGGTGTGATTTGCCAAATATTTTGGTCACAAATATGTATGGCTTTCAAGTATATATAAAAAAAAAATCTTTTTGCTTGACACACCGAGGAAGGCATCCAGCTGCAATGCATTTGTGCTTGCTTGTCTCCCGTTTCTTAGAGTCTAAAAGGAATAAATATATTTCATGTATTATTGAAGAGAGGACAGTAATCTATTCAGCAAACCAAGATATAGCATCATCCGTACCCTGGAAACAATAATCAGGATTCTGAAGTAAAACTTAAAAAGAAACTAAGTCAGGTAAACAGTTGTTTGGCTTAAGCCTAACGTTTATTAACTTTGTTTCTTGTGTAAGTTTTACCCAAGGTGTTAAACAGAGATATGAGTGGGATTGTCTGCAGTTCTGTGCTGCTACTGTTGTAAACACATACAAAGGCAAAGTTGACATGCCACCTAAAGCAGCGAGAGCGAAGGGTGTGCAAGACTGCAATTCAGAAATGGGCAGAGCCAAAAGTGGGCTGGGCCAGTCCCAACACCTGAAGCTGGAATTTTATATCCGGTTTTGTCACTCATTTCCGAATCCAAGTCCTGCATTACCCCATTGAAAACCAAGGCATTCAAATCAATACATACATTAAGCACTAGTTCCCTGTTGAAGCAATTAAGAACGTGTTATTCTTTGCTTACTTTTTTTTTCTTTAATTTGAAGACACCCAGAGTTTTTCAAGAACAAAAAGATATGAATCGATTAGGGGACGAGTGATATTTTTGGCAATGCTCGAAGCTTAGATATATTTAAAAGCCAAGGTTAGCACTCTTTGAAATACACAGTTGTGTTCAAAAGTTTGGAAACAGCAAGATTAGGACTGGTGATTGTATTGAAGGTTTTCCTTACTCAGTTTCCTTTCTTAATATCTTGGTACTCCTGAGTGGATGATCCTCATGTGCTGTTTCCAAACTTTTGAACACTACAGTTTATAGTTATGCACTGACACTCATCATGGGATATTGCAATTTTGGCCAGAGTTCATCTGTTAGGCAACTTTTTGTTGACCTGCTGCTAAATGTTTAACTGTCAGTGTTACATGGTAAAATAATTAATAGATTTAATATAAAAATGTACACATTTTATTCCCATTTATTTGAATATACTTGTGGTATCAACAGAATACTGAATGATTGTTGGTGGTATCAGAAAGCTGGCGTGTCAGCATCGCAGGTGCCTTGCCTTGTGATAAATTGTGATTCTATTATTTTTAATTTAATGTAGAAATAAAAAAAAAAAGATTAGTTTTGTTTAGGAATAAAAAAAAAGACTCATATTTTAAGTGTTGTATTTAACATGTATTCATAATGTGATGTGATTTCATTCTTTTTCTTTTCATTTAGAAACAAAAAAGTGTGACTAAGGTCGTCTCAAATGCCTCTCGTTTAATTGGGACAGCCGCTTACTCAGGATATTTTTAGTTCTCCCGAAGCATCCCGACAAAGCAGCGCAGACTGTATAGTCCCTAAAGGGATACAATCCTGTATATCTACCTTGGAAAGAAGCTCAAAAGGCAAAACTCTCTATTGTGGTGTTTGGTGAGCCACATAAAATAGTATACATTTGTATAGCATTTAAAGGGATACATACAGCTATGTCATGTGTATCTACGTTCTGTATACAGCCAGATTTTCTGATTATCCCTGTGTTTCAATTTTAAGAATATATATTTTTCACTGTAAATCTAAAAATAGTTTTGTAAAGTGCTGCACTGACATTACTGATTATTTCTGTATCAATAAAGAAAATTTGATGAAGAATTTTTCTCTCTGTCATCAGTCTGCCTAGCTATTGCTATCGTATTATTTGAAAAAAAGCTAATTCTCTTTAGATAAAAAGCTGTTTGCTGTTTTTAAATTCTCTCAAATTGTTCAAGGCTACACAGTACATAATCAATAATTACACAGTACATTGAATATAGCAATTTGTAATATGGAAATAATTAATAAAACACTAACTCATTAAGTACTAAGTAAATTTACAGAAAGATTATAACACAAATAATTTACATGTCTTCTACTGGAAAAATAAGTACAAATTGACATAGATATATACACAGTATATTAGGTTAGTTCTGCTGTGCTGAGTTGTCTTTCCTATACTGTGCTACAAATAACGCCACTACCAGAAACAAAATGTGTCCAAAATGAATACCTCTCATCTATGACCCCTAAACATTACACACACACAAACTGTGTTCTGTATATTTTAAGGTTACAAAAATCAGCCTACAAAAAAAGGAAACTTACTTTTATTTAAAATGTATACGTGAGATGACGTTTCGTAGAGGGTGCAGGTTTATTTCTATGGTAGTGTGTATTGTGTGATATGGTAGTGGTAGTGTGTAGTGTGATATGAAAACAGTGGTATTGTTTTCTTTAGTGTGGAGAAGCAATCTGAATATTATTACAAACATTGCTGCACATTAATTTGAAGGCAAAAATCCACGTGTGTGTGTAAAATGGCATGTGATGCGCGGTATTAACACAACATCAACAAAGTGATGCTTCAGATTGGCAAGCGAGTCAGAATCGGGGGATAGATGCAGGTAATGCACATCACTCGAAAATGCTTCACACTTTCCAGACACTGGCCAAACTAGCAAGGGAAACGTTACCTATTGTGATCAACTTTTTGTTTTTTTTGTGATCTTATTTTCTGTTATGATGAGAGTAGGCTAATCCACGAAAACCAAAATGTTTTTTTTTCTTTGTGCAATGCCCCCTTTTCTACATTTATTTCATGAAGAGTTTGAGCTAAATTTGACAGTTTTCACTAGTGTGCACAGCTTGAAAGACACACTATTACTTTAGATAATAAATGTGTAATTTGCCACTTTGTTTATTGCGAAGAAACCACAATGGCAGGGGTGCGTTAGCTTAGGTATTGTATTAAGTTATGTGATTGATTAACCTATTATGATTGATTAGGTGTCAACTTTTTTTAATCTTGTAAAACTCGAGATTTGTGTCTCCAGTTTATTATAGAAAAGCTTGGGAAGTTGAGAGGGGCTGCTGTATTTGTGGCTTTATTACAGAAATACATGAAAAACTTAAGTGCCTATGTCTATATTTTCTAAATTTCATATGATAAATTAAGTATTTTTAGGAAAAAGTAGCACTGCGACACAGGCACAGGAAATTGGCCGAGGAAACGGAGCCTGTCAACGATCTTTTATTTGGGCTTAAAAACCCTGCTTGGCAACAGTAAGAAATGCACCAAAGACGGCACGTGGATGTGCACTGAAGTTTATTGTCCCTCTGTTTACTGTCATGCTATGCATTTAATTTAGAAACTTTTAATTTATATTTAAATACACTGGAGTTAGAACATGCATATTTAAACACTGTGCTACACGTTTAACCAGGGTCTTAATAAGATGCTTATACAACACAAATAAAGCGATCACTAATTGATGCACTTTCATTCGTTAACTTGAATATTTTCTACTTTTAATAAAATAAAAGTGAACATGCTGTTTTAATAGCATTAGTGGGATTTGTATAATTATTTGTTTGCAAGATGTCGTTTGCATATTGTGAGAAATATCAGGAAAATATATTTGCTTTCTATTTTTATTATTAAATGACGATCAGACATTGTATCATTGGAAGTAGTTATTTCTGACATGTATTAGTTGATTGGTGTAGTGTTGCAAAGGTTTGGACATTGCCTTATCTGACCTGCTAGAGAATGTAATCCAGTACCCCTGCCTACAGTAAATAAGCAACATTGTACTTTTAATAGTCGCTTGCGCCCCCTGGTGCCTATGTATTGCACAACTCATGAGGTGGGGTCGAAAGCAAAACATATAGTGAAGTTTACAGAGTAGATTGTTGTCTTTTGGCAATTTGTGAGACCTGTACGATGTTAGTTTCTTTTTTCTTTAAGTGTAGGTAACCATTGTTTTGTATGTCGTGTTCATTTCATTCGTACAACATTAGTCCTCCAGTATAAGGTTTCTGTTATGGAATGTAGGTGCCATTGAGAAACATTAATATCTTTGCTGCCCTGTAGTGGTGCATTTTGTAATTTGACATTCGACGCGTGCATTGATTAAGCACTCGATTGCCAGCAGGTTGTAAAAATGAAAAATAAAAGAACCCCCTTCGGTCACAATTTTATTATCATTTTTAAAACCTGTCTATGTGCACTCTATGGGAAAAGATGTTGCATTGCCAAGGCAAGACTTTAAATGAAGTAGACACACAGATAGATAGATCATTGATTCTAGCGTGATCCGTTAGCACTCAAAAGAGGAAAACAAAACAGAAGAGGAAAATAAAAGACTATATATGATTGCAACGGTAATTCCTCGTACAAGTTAAAAAAAAAAAAAAACTTGTTTGCAACTACTGAGAATCTCTCTACAGCTCAAAGTGTTTAGTTGTTTTAACCATGTTGCAGCGGCAAAACTAAATCACTTCGAATTACCATCTGTATAAGTATCAAAAGACTGAAACTAACTCAAATGTGAAAAAAAAAACATATATACCTCTTCTACACAATGAGAAATAAATCAAATTGTTATTCTCCTCTTCCATCTACTTTAATAGTGTATAGCGACTATTCAAACAGAAAATCAAACTGGATATCTACCAGTCATGTGATTCCACATGTTTGTCAATGTCAAAACAAACCAGGGTGTGCAAGCAGTTTGATATCCACACCATTTATATTAAACAAATTATTTAGGTTTTAAAACAGCACATATCGCAGTGGGGGAAAAAAATACTGTGGTTTGAACTTGCAACATGACGTTCTTGAAGAGCACATGCCCTTAACCTGCTTGAAATGCATTCATTTTTTTTTATCTTACATCGAAGCCTGACCAGCTTCGATTTCCTCTGTGAAAATTTCTAGTTTCCCGTTTGTTAGGGTAGATACCATAGAATGGAATGAAATAACTTTAGCATAAGAGGCAGAAGTGTTAAAGGGACTAGGAGCTCTTAAAATAAACAAATCCCCTGGGCCAGATGAGATCCTCCCAATAGTACTCAAAGAAATAATTGAATAATTGAATCTATTCAGTCTTGAACAAAGAAGACTACACAGCAACCTAATTCAAGGATTCAATTCTAAAAGGTATTGACAATGTCGATCCAAGGGACTTTTTCTACCTGAAAAAAGAAACCAGTGGTCACAAATGGAGATTAGACAAAGGGGCATTCAGAACAGAAAATAGGAGGCACTTTTTTACAAAGAGAATCGTGAGGGTCTGGAATCAACTCCCCAGTAATGTTGTTGAAGCTAACACTCCGAGATCCTTCAAGAAGCTACTTGAGATTCTGGGATCAATAAGCGACTAACAACCCACGAGCAAGATGGGCTGAATGGCCTCCTCTCATTTGTAAACCAAGTTCCTCTGATGCTGATATTATAGAAGACGAGGTTCAGCGGTACAGTCTGTTTTTTTTAAGCATCGTGTTTCAGGGCTGTATGTTCCGTCTCATTATCTTGTTTTAAATTTCCTGTTTCTCTCCAGTTTGCGAGATACGAATGTACCAGCATTACATTTTTTTTTTTTTTTTTTTTTTTTTTTTAAATTCATTTTGTTAATAAACATTTCTGTACTGTGGGTGTTGTCAAGAGTGATTGAAAATGAGTAATTTTGTGTTTGAATTGAAAGTGATGGTCTCGAGCAATCGAATTTTCCTCTAGAGGAATGATCACTTTGACGTCACTACTGTGGTATTATGTGTTTTATTTGGAATGGCTCAGGATGCTAATCTAGACTTCATCCATGTATTATATATACAGGCTCCCTTGAGAAAGACATGTACAACATATTGAAACGCTTGGCAGCTGGCTCCAAAATATATGTAGCGCCCCTGAAATAAATAGCCAGACTATGCCACCTTATGTTTAAAGAAAATAAGGAATTCTGTTCTATTATAATTACCTTCTACCTTCATTGACACAGGTTCGAATCAACGAAGGGGGACAGCAACTGGCCCACATCAAGGAGTACAGAAGTAATATGCAATTCTTTATTAAAAGACAGGTTATATTGAAAACTTGGCATTCGTATAGCACACCTCTTCACTAACGAGAAGCCAAAGTAGCACAGTAAAATGTGCATGACCAGTCCTTATTCAATATTGCACTTGCCCTGGCTGGACTCAGTAGGGGACGGGGTTCCAATCTCCTGCCACCCCAAATTTCAAAACTGCTCAATTATCCCTTTCCCCAACATCACTCCACCACCAAGTCCAAGCCAACAGACTAATAACACTGAGCCTTCTCCAGAGTCAATTGGGTGGAGAAAGAAACGTTTCAATCTGCAAGAGAGCAGGGTCTCCACTCTCGATCTAAAATAGGATATTGCACACGACACAGGTTTCCTGATAAAAATAAAACAAAGGGTCAGTGCACTTCAAAACATTTCAATTCATCTGCTAATTTATACAAATTAAAATAGTATAGTAAAACCAGAGAGATCACTATTAATATAATTGCTAATTAATAAAACACATCTATAACCATATCAATACACATCTAGATCTATATATACATACACAGTATAATCTAGAAGCAGATATAACCCTAGCAGCGTTATGCAGTTTAGCAGCAGATACAGTCTAGCAGCATTATATAGTTTGAGCAGCAGATACAGTCTAGCAGCATTGGCTAGTGTAGAAGCCAAGTCTAATCCAACAGCGTTTGTAGCAGTAAAATACAGCCCGGCCTCAATTTAATTCTGGCTGTAATGTAAGGCAGGGGACAGGGAAGAGACTCTGTTGATAAGTTATAATAAAAAGTAACAATAGCTCAATGAGAAGGTGTGTGACTCCACTGCAGTTTAAGCATAATGCACCACAACAAAACACTTAGCAGGTGGATAACGACCCACAACTCCCAGTGCAGCGTGTTGGGCAGCTCTCTCTCTCTCTCAAAGTGCTCCTGCTTCTTACCTCTCTGCAGTCCACGCCGCTCAGCTGCTCGTCTTCAGCTCCTCACGTCCCGATTTCTCTTTATTCTCGTTCCCAGTACACCAAGTGTCCCGTACTGCTGCCAACACCACCCCAAATTCATCACACGCCGGTCCCGTTCCGCTACCTGCAGCACTCCCATCTCCCTGCTTTCATTAGTCTTGTATCGTTTGTTCTTTTTTCTGCTTTCTCTATCTCGTTTCTGACTCTTTTCGTTCCGCCTTGTTCTAACTGTTTTCTGAACTGCGTATCACGATTTCCTTTTTTCTTTCTCCTTTTCTTTATAGAGCACAGCTGATTAAATTATTGTCCACACCTGCGATCCAAACAGCGATTTCAAGCGGTAGACCCCGGTGACGTTGCCATAGGAACAGCTAACAAGGCGTGTGTACGAAAACGGAAAAGCAAAATAAATCAATACATCAATAACGTGCTTAGATTGATCATTCCAACAACACATTGTGAAAAAAGGAAAAATAAACATTAAAAAAACCACAACAATATAATTCAATGAATCACACGCCTTCGTCACCCGTGACACCAGTATAACTAAAATGGTTTCGATATAACAGCAATACTTACCATGTGCAGCTGTAATTTACATGCAGCTGCGATCGTCAAGTCCCAGCCCTTAGTGGCAGTGTGAACACCACAATACATCAAAGAAACAAATATCAAATGTGCAGTTTAACACTAAATCAAACGTCTAAGTGAAAGAAATAAAACAACTGTCAAATATAAACTTCTCACAACAGAAAAATATCACAAATATCAAGAGCACTTCTATTGAAAATACTCAACTACTAACAAGCGACTCGCACTTTAAACTGACCAGACTGTCGTGCTGCATTCATTGATAGACGTCTAATTGCACAATAGTGATACAATCAGGGTAAAATTAGAAGTTTTAAAATAAACACTTCACTGTTGTTGCAACAACCTTAAAACCATTACCGGTACATAAAAGGCATGCATACAGTACACAAGTCCCTAACACGGAGCGTGGAGGGTAAGCGATTAGTAATGATTTAAGTTTAGTTCTTATCTATACAGAATGCTTCACTGTAGGTCTGCGAAGTTAGAAAACAGCGCAACCGGCAGAGCAGAGAGCGCGTCTCAATGCAATGACACAGAAGCCGGGTTTCAAGCGCTCTCAACAAGGCAGCCGCACGTCCCCCGCTACCTCCACACTCCTTTCACAAAAAGCTTTCTTTCGAAACATGGTTGACTTGGTTTAAGTACGTTTACCAACCAAAAGACAATTAGAGCACCTAACAAGCAACATGTGTGTTCTCAATTGGTAGTTACGCTCTTAAAGGTAGAGCATGTCTTTCATAGAGATAGGCTCTACACTAGGATACCGTAACCTACACAATCATTGTTAAATGGCTCAGAAAGATGCAAAACTGAGCAGGGCTGCAGCGCCTGTAAACACCGACTGTGAGCAGCGTCGTGAGCCTGGAGAGCTCTGACTGGGGACCCTGTCTTAATACTGTATTACACTCTGAATATGAATAGAGCTGCATGATTAACTGTAGATAATACTTAGAATACCAGATCCATACTTAGCATAAAAAAGCAATACATGGGATTTCTTTAACAGTCGTTCGTTATTTTGTGTATCAGCCGCCACACAAAGCCGAGCGCAGTGCGGTATCCTGTAATGATGCTCCAGTCAGTCTGCCCGGCTGCACCTGAACCATCTTGAAAACACGAAGCCTCTAATCAGCTCATTTGTAAAAGTTAGTAAAGAATTGCGCTCTATAATATAACGAAGCTAAATCTGAACTCCCAGCCTGTGCAGCGAGAGAGGGAGAGAGGGCGGGGCAGAGAAGAGGGGGAGACGCTGCTAGGCAACCGGCTCCTGAACATTCCACTCAGCTGAGCAGAGACCGTTAGGATTTAAAAATGCGAAAGTTCCGAGCGGCGCGAGGCGCTGTGGTGACTTCAAGAAGATAAAATGAAAGCCTCGATTAAAGTTTAATCAAATAAATACATTAATAACCATATGAAACAAAAATACGTTTTGGTAGCTCATACCTATTTCAATTACAAAATGCGACCCGTTTTCGAAATTGATTTATATACTAACTGTCATATAAATCTAAATTATATTTTAAACTGTTTGAGGGGCAGACTAGCATAGATGATTTCTAAAATCCATTAATGTTAAGAAACTATAACGCCACATTTCTTAGCACTCGGGGGAAATAGAAATGATTTATTTGTAAAGAATTAGCTGTGACATTATTTAGATAAATACTCAGAATTATGGAGGTATAGATTTTTTTAAAATTAAAATATACCCACATATATTTTTGTTTCATGTCGTTATTCGTTTATGCATTTAAACTGTAACTGGCTCTTTCATTGTCCCCTCTTGCTGGTGCCACGGCTTGTCTCTGTATCTACTCTCTGATATTTGAGGGTTTGTTTATTACACACTGGCAGCTCAGCTCAATCTTATTGATGTTATTTTGTGAAACAATAAAACGTTCCTGTCGTGCTCTAAAGCAGTGGTTCCCAAACTGTGGTACGCGTACCCCAGGGGTACGCCAGAGATCTCCGGGGGGGTACGTGGAAGAAATTGTGTAATGGCGGAATATGTTTTTCGTTTTTTTTTTTTTCTCCTTGTTTTTTGTTTTTTCATTTTCTTAATAGGCTTCTAAGATGAAGCTTCTAAACTCTGTCGGGATTTGCTAAACGAGGTTGTTCATTTAATTCAAGATGTACCAATGAGAACACAGAGACGTACATGACGTGCAGAGCCCTCTCACCGCCAATCATCATACAGCGCGGTTTCAGTTGCTTAACCACAGTCGAATCTAGTAACTGATCTGAGAACAAGGTTGTTTTTTTCTTCTTTCGGAGAACTCGTATATTTCACACAAAATAGCAATATCTGCCAGTGAAAATGGACAGATGGTTAAAGACAGTACAATAAAAAAGAATAGCAATGAGCGAATTAATGAATGTTGTCTTGCCAGCGCACTGAAATCACTGGCGAGACGACTACTGACTTGATAAGAGACTTTCAGCCTGTGAAGTGAAACCTTGACACCAGGGACAAAACGGAAGAACTGTCGGACAAGGCTGTAAAAGTTTTGATACCGTTTGCTACAACTTACCTGTGTGAAAGCGGATTATCGTCAATCACTGCAGTGAAATCAAATTATCGTCAGCGTCTTTCTGCAGAAAACAACTTACGACTCAAAATATCCCCCATCACTCCAAACATTATGCGCGAACAAACAAGCTCACCCTTCACATTAATGGCGAGCAGTATTATTAAGCCATTGTTTAAGTTTTTAAGTAAACGTATATTAAAATTAAAAACGTACATTAATGAAATTATTATTATTATTATTATTATTATTATTATTATTATTATTATTATTATTATCGTATATTACGTGTGTTCATGTGTATTATAATGTGTACATTTTATACAATGCTTTGGCATTAAAGGGGTTAAAATAAACCCTGTCTGCTGGTAGTGGTACGTGGACAGCTGTTAAATCTGGAAGGGGGTACGAAATAAGATAAAGTTTGGGAACCACGGCTCTAAAGTATAGGAGCCCTGCGGGTGATTTGATAGGTTGTCATGGTAGCGCCGCTCATCACGGGAGGGGTTATCCGGGACAAACGCTTCCTTCGCCGGGTCGGAGAAACGCTGCAGTTCCGCTGGCTTCGCAATAACGATTCCGCGGTATCCAACCCGAATATCTAAATCAATAGAGTGTGTATATAAACATAATATAACCCTAACGACTACATTAATGAAGCAGTAACACACGCCAGGGTGTGTGTGTGTGTGTGTTATCATGAGATAATATCACCACGCCTTGGGTGCGCTGTGAGGCACTAGACCAGGGCTTCTCAAACTCGGTCCTGGGGACCCCCTGTGGCTCGGTTACTGAACTAGGCCCTGAATCGAACTAATAATTTGCTTAATTAGACCTTTTAACTTGTTTTCAGCTCTTAAACAGTTGCAGTTACTTATCAAATGCTCCGGCTAACTTGAAATATGCAACAGTTCAAGAGCTGAAAACAAGTAAAAAGGTCTAATTAAGCAAGTTTTATATTCAATTCCGGGTCTCGTTCAATAATTGAGCGCTCGATTGGAATGAAACCCTGAGTAAAATCAAGTACAAGATACAGTGAACAGTTATAATTAAGAGCAGTAGTTGGATACAGCAAGGTGTGGAGCAGTTCAGTAGGGTTACAGAGGCTGTCTGAACAGGGGTGTCTTGAGGAGGCGCTGGAAGGTGGTCAGGGACTGGGCAGTCCTGATATCTGTGGGCAGGTCGTTCCACCACTGAGGGGCGAGGGTGAAGGAGCGGCTCTGGAGGTGGGGGAGCGGAGGTGGCAGTACAGCTAGTCTGTTGGGGGAGCGAACGGGCGAAAAAAAACAGGACAACATAACTCCGCTACAAAATAATCGTTTATCTTAAAATCCATAGCTGCACAAACGTTAGTTTCAACGGCACAAACTGGCACAATCGAATGAGACAAGTTTGGATCAATCCCATTACTGTAAGGGGGCTGAGTGACGTCACACTCCTAAAAAAATAATTGTTAATATCTTAAAAACTATAGCGGCACAAACTGGCAGAAGGAATGACAAGTCACTCAATGTTTGTGCTGTTTGGCGGGGAAGGGGGCAACTTGACTGAGCTTTTGAAAGACACAGACGGACGCACAAGATTTATTCAGTGCTGCTGAAGATACAGCCGTGTTCAGTGTTTAGTTTATGACTCTTTTTAAAAGCATTCTTTGTCAGTGGGGGAGTTTGTGAAAAGAAAACAAGTAGACACAGAGACTAGCTTAGGACCCCATCTGTAAATTCAATTTCTGTTCATCTCATACACAGAATGATATATACCCACTCTGATGCTACAATACTACATATAAGCAAATACGTACTGCACATATGAACTGCTCTTAGTAAAACTCACTCTTATAATCTACTGTATTCTTTATTTTGCTCTTAAATGTGATCTTATTGTACTTTCAGAACTGCTCTTACCTGTATAATGATATTCTGTAATGTGATATTTTATAATGTGATACTTTGTACTGTGATATTTTATAACAATTGCAAGTCACCCTGGATAACAGCATCTGCTAAGAAGTAAATAAATAATAAGAATGTTTTACAGAATGCCAAAAACTGGCCTGTTTGCTGCTACGCCCCTTTCCTAGCAGCAAGCGATTAATCACTAAACAAAAGAAAGTGTCGAGTACCAGTCAGCAGTCTCACACACGGGGCTTCACTGTCTATACAAGTGTTAATAGTTATTGAAAACGAGTGTTTGTTACTTGATAGACATCAAATAGCCTGATAACATTTTGTAAAGTTTAGCCCACAGTCTGTTATTTAAAACTTTATTGGCAAATCGAAGGAAAAAACCAAGATGTACCCCAACAAAAATCATTTACTAATGCAATAAACGAGTTTGTGCTTTTGTTGAACTAATCATTGTGACTCTGAAACATTTCTGGATCAGCTTTCTCTTTTGAAAGTTCATTTCATCTAATGTTCCCCCACATGAAAGCACTTACTGTTATTAAAACAACAGCAAAAACAGTATAAAGTGAAGTGGAATTCAAAAGGAAATGTAGTAGCTTTGGATGTAAGAAAAAGAAAACGTGTTTGTAAACTGGCTGATAAGGCGACCCAAAGAAACGCAGCCTACTTACTATGAAAAAAGGAAAGCAAATGCCCTTTTTGAAGTAGCCTGAGTAATGAAAACGTGTTGATATTTTGGTCATTGCTGTGTGTGTGTGTGTGTGTGAGTGTGTGTGTGTGTCTATATATACAGCTCTGGAAAAAATTAAGACACACATGTGTTTGGATAAAATGAACATTTTTGTTTTATTCTATAAAGTACTGACAACATTTCTCCCAAATTCCAAATAAAAATATTGTCATTTAGAGCATTTATTTGCAGAAAATGACAACTGGTCAAAATAACAAAAAAGATGCAGTGTTGTCAGACCTCGAATAATGCAAAGAAAATAAGTTCAGATTCATTTACAACACAATACTAATGTTTTAACTTAGGAAGAGTTCAGAAATCAATATTTGGTGGAATAACTCTGATTTTCAAGCACAGCTTTCATGCGTTTTGGCATGCTCTCCACCAGTCTTTCACATTGATATTGGGTGACTTTATGCCACTCCTGGAACAAAAATTCAAGCAGCTTGGCTTTGTTTGATGGCTTGTGACCATCCATCTTCCTCTTGATCACATTCCAGAGGTTTTCAATGGGGTTCAGGTCTAGAGATTGGGCTGGCCATGACAGGGTCTTGATCTGGTGGTCCTCCATCCACACCTTGATTGACCTGGCTGTGTGGCATGGAGCATTGTCCTGCTGGAAAAACCAATCCTCAGAGTTGGGGAACATTGTCAGAGCAGAAGGAAGCAAGTTTTCTTCCAGGACAACCTTGTACTTGGCTTGATTCTTGCCAAAGCTGCCCGATTCCAGCCTTGCTGAAGCACCCCCAGATCATCACCGTTCCTCCACCACATTTCACAGTGGGTGCGAGACACTGTGGCTTGTAGGCCTCTCCAGGTCTCCGTCTAACCATTTGATGACCAGGTGTCAAAGCTGAAAATTGGACTCATCTGGGGGTGCTTCAGCAAGGCTGGAAACGGGCAGATTTGTCTTTGTGAAGGGCCCATGAATCAAGCCAAGTACAAGGTTGTTAACACGTTTCTCAGTTATGATTGAGATACAGGAAAGCCTTCACAGCTATCAGTTTTTTTTACAGGAGAGTAGAAAAATCAGGGAAACACAGAAATACAGCCCTAATTATACAGGGTGATTAGAAAGCAGGTTTACAACAACAATGCCCCATATCTCACAAACGGGAGGGCACAGGAAGGTTAAATTGCATATGGTTGTAAAGGGAACCATTGGGACTGGAAAGTGCCAGATTCTTCATCCCTCCTTATTTTACAGATTGAATTAGTCCAAGCCCGAGCCTGTGAACTTGACACGCCTCATTGCTTGACACGTGCCATTAATGAAGTGGGGTGAAAAAAAGCAAATTGAAAACAAAACTGTGATAGAGAACCGTTTTGATGAAATATAGCTTATCGTTTTGCAAAGGTAATCGCTGAGACTAGTGTAATTTCAACCCGATACACAACTGTTTCCAACTTGTATTATCTAGCTAGCAACAACACATATGAAACCTCTGCATAAGCAGCGGTGATAAACTGTTTAATAAAGAACGGTGTAAAGCAGGAGACATAGTAGATGCATTTATTTTAATACAGGGTCGGCTATATCGACTACTGCACCATTTACAAGCATTATACCGATTTTTAGCAAAGTGTTTTCAAGCTAACCGGTTTCACACGTCATCCCTGGTTACACTGCAAGGACTCAGTTAAGGGAGTACAGTACTTTGCTTTTTCTGTGGAAAGGCATGATAAATTAAACTAATATATACTATAGTTGTCGTTTAACATTAAGAACATTTCTTATCGCTGCCGTTTCAATACTCGCCATCTGTTTTTAGAAGAAATTGTTGTGACGTCACGCCTTATTTTCTTACATTGCCACACGTTTCTCCCCCCCACCCCCCCGTACAGATCGGCACCCATGTGTGTGACCAGGAACATTACGACAGCATTACACATCTCATCATCTCATTCCAAACCCGTGCTGTGGAGCGTCCCACCGTGTTTTTAATATTGCTGCGTCAAAGAAACACGTTTTTATTTTGCTATAGGATATCTGGTGCTACACGAGGTTAAAATAAATACCAGTTTACAAGCCTTGCTTTCAGACAGTGTTGCACTTCCTTGATCACCTGGGGGTGAAATTGCCCCCTCCCCTTGAACGGCTTCTTTCACAGTAATTTAAACTGTATTCTTGCAATCTCATAGTGCTGTATACATCTGTACAAGTGAACCAAAGCAAATATATGTATTGTATATAATAATTACAAAAAAAAAAAAAAACTCTGTTCTCCTTGAACTAAGCTAACATATTGTAACACATTTTCAGCTATGGAGTGGCTGATAACGGCTCTCATCTGAAGGGAAGAGAGAACACTTTCACTGCAGCTCTCAGCAGAGAAAAGCGCTAACGACTCCCTCTGGAAGAGAGCAGAGAGAGGCTAACCACGCCAGCTGAGACCCGGGGAGCGGCTGACGTGTTGGGGCGTGTTCTTGTGCCTGGGACTGCGAGAGAGGGGTTTAAATATGCAGAGCAGACTAGTCCAGTCACACAGATTACCTGTCGCTGTTAGTTTGAGCTGCCTGTTTACCTGGAGAGAAGAACCGAGCCATGCTGCACATCCCACTGACAGTATCTGAAGTAAGCTTCTCTTTCTTTTTATTCATCTTCTAAATCAGATTCATACTCGCCTTATATTGTCTGATTTGAATGGATTGTTTGTTGTTATCGTTATTATTAATCATTAATGTATTAATAGTTCCAGTAAATATGACACAGATTTTGCTAGTTCTTCGTGGCATGTAAAGTTTGTCTATTAGCAGTTTTAATTCTGACTCAGGCTCACTTAACAGAATAATTCTACCGATTTCAAAGTTAGCAGTGCTGTGATTAAGCTCTTTATATGTGGAGCCTGCAGGCTCCTATTATTTCTATATGGTCGCCTATTGCACTTCTGGTAATTTAAATAACTGCATACAAACGCATATATTTTGTTATTCCAGGCTTTTAGGTTTCCTGCTAATCAAACACGTTGAGTGTACAAGCGGCTATAATAGGGCAGTGAGACGAGCTGATTCTCAACCAAGCCATTCAATATAGGAGAGGGGGGAGTGTTACACACAGGGGTGATAATGACGCTGTTTTAATCATGTGTGTATGAAACTGGTTATGAGAATATTTCTTTCTTTCTTTAATATGAACAGCTGTAAGTCTGGTGTCTTGCATATCCTATTGCTTTACAATAGTACCCGGTTGTCTGAGTTTGTAATGAATTGGTGCGCTTGTTATCCCTTTCTATACGGGATCTAGTGTAGAATGAAACTGCGGTTCAGCTGAGTGGATGGGGGCGGGGCCGCGCAATGATTTTTCCCGCCATAGGCAAACGAAATGTAACCAATCCAAGAGAGAGGCGGCAGTCACGTGACCCCAGCAGGGTACACACTGTCACGTGATCTAGCGAGTCAATACAAAAAATAGATGGAAATGCATTGAACTTTTTTTTTTTTGTTTTTTGGATCAAGAAAATTTGTGTGCCTATCATTTTCTTCAGCTTGTGATGTCATTACATAGAGCTGTTTGTTTGCTAATATTCATTTTAATGGAAGCCTGATTTATGGTAAGATTCGCATATTGTGCGAAACTTTGCAAGTTCGCTAGAAATTTGTTTGTCTTGATGATATAGGAGGGGGTAGATAATAGCTTTAAAAATATGCAGTGTTTGATAAAGTACCATTGTGTCACAGATCATGTTTTGTAAACAATTACATTTTTTAATGTCAGAGGACAAAATATTCAACATACTTATTTAATGAAAAAAGAACAATTGTAACTTTTCAACCAACTTTCATCCATCATTCTTCAGATTAGACAGATAAAATATTCTGGTATTCTATGAAATTCTATTTCCCTTCAATAGTAAAGCCAGTCCCGTTATTAAGACCAGGTTTTGTCGGTCCCTTGAATAGCCTTAATAGTACTATAAATAAATAAATAAATGTTTTCTTTTTCAGCAGCTTCTAACCAGAATCCCGTGTGCTGCAATGGACAGTGTGGAGATGGAATCTGTCCAGATTAGAGAGGAGTTCCCTGAACCTGAACTTCTCCCCTTTAGAGTGGAGTTCTTTGGGCTGGCTTCCCTCCCCATTAAACAGGAGCTCTGTGAGATGCAATGTGACAGCAGTCAGCCAGAGGTCTGTGAGATTAAAGCTGAGCACAATGAATTGGAAATTGCTCAGACAGAAGAACCCCTTCCTGTTAAACAAGAGGAGGTGCTGGAAATTGTCCATATTAAATGGGAGCCCCCTGAAGTAGAGTTTGACCACATGGAACCAGGGAAGGAAGAATCCGAGGACTTAAAACCAAACATCCCTGAGCTGGAGTCTGCATGCCTGTGGGAGTGTAGCGTGGTGCTGGAGAGAATCTGCGTGAGAGAGCAAGGCGCTGGAGAGGAAGGCTATCCCAACAGCAAATAAGGAGGTGGAAAGGAAGACATGCGCGCACAATCAGAATGCAGTCTAGCAGGTGAGTGACTCCCAGTAGCTGTGATATTTGTCATTCTAGATTGTGTGATATCTACAGTGTGGTTGAGAGGGAGGGAGGGAGGGAGCATGTAGGTTACATTACTAGCTATTTGCTTTTTCTATACCACTCCAGCCAGTTCAAGATAAGACTCACTACTGGTGAGATTAAGATACAGATATAAGCCCCTTTCACACTGCCACTCCTACCCGATTATACCAAGGGAGAGAAGAACTAAAGTACTGTATATAACATTAGAAATGTTCAGTGTCACAATAGATGGATATTATCGTACATGTGTAGCGTAATTATGGGTGCTAGATTCCATTAAAGTAAACTTTTAAACTTTTGACAAAATATAGTTTAAACATTAAAATAAAAACATTGAGAGAGTGCTGTAACTTATTTTTTAAATGACTAGTTTTTCTATAAATTACCGCATATGTCTATAAACTATCTTTTGATTTTCGTTGTTTACTTTGGCTTTTCTACTGTTCTTAAATGTAGTTGATCCTCTTTAGCCAATCTTGTATTTAATCGCACTGAGAAACATGCTGGTTTTCTGTAGTACAACTAAATGGGCTTTTAAAATGGAAGTGTTTTTCATTGCAAAGCAGAAATGACTTGTCTTTATTAATGTGAACAGTATAACGATTGTAATAGTGTGTCCAGCATAAAATATTTATCCTGTACTGTTATCTTGTTTGTAGGTTCTTCTTATAAATGAAAAATGAAGGCTTGGCTTATTTAAAATCCCATTAAGACGTTTGACAGAAACAAATTAATTAAATGACCAAATGAAGCCCTATATATAAATAAATGTATATAAACAGTGAAGCAATATGCAAACATAATTGCATCGGTGTACAATAAGGGTCTGTTTTGATTAGAGGGCGAGAGCATTGATTGCATTATTACAGAAATGTTATGCAGTCCAATTATTCAAACAGTGCTAGAGTCCAAATCTCTAACCTATCCATAGCGCCTTTAGCACTTTCCCACCTATACCGCTGCTCCCTGCCTTCCTCGAAGGTCAGGAAAGACCAGATAACAGTTCTCCAGGTGGCCCCCAGATGGCCCAGGAGAACCTAGTTTTACAACCTCTGCCAGCTGCTGCAAGGCCAGCCCTGGGAGATCCCACTGCGCATGGATCTCCTCAGTCAGGCAAAAGCCACACTCTGACTCCCAGAACCGAGCAGACTCCAACTGTGAGTCTGGCCCCTGAACGGGACAGTCTGTCCATCCTAGGGCTCTCAGATGCAGTAGTGAGTACATTGCAGAATGCTAGGGCTTCTTCCACAAGAGCGTTTTTATTCCTGTAGTGGACTTATTTTCAAAACTGGTGCATGGCCTGTGGTTTTTCTTAAAGGTGTGGGTTTTTTAGTTTCTTTACGAAACCTAAGCATCGAAATTATTTTATTTACTTTGATTTATTCGTGCTTACGTTTCACACTTGAAGGGTGTATTTGCCCTTGCGTGCTTTTATTTATTTATTTATTAATCAAAATGAGACCCCACCCCCGCAACTCAGGCAAACTTGTTTGGTGTTCTTTATTTATTTATTTTTAATTTAAAAAAAAAAAAAAAATGTGTTTCACAGGCAGAGATTGAAACTGGCACTTCCAAGGGCCACTTTTTCAAAACTTTTAATCTGGATTCGTTTTCCAGATTTCTTTTATCTGGATTGTTTTGATCTGTTTTTTTTTTCCAAAAAATGCCGTTGCTGGTTTAATTGTATCCACATTACAAATAATACGAAATTCTTTTGGATTTTAAAGGAATCTCAATTACAAAATCCAGATAACTTGATCCAGATTACGTTTTGAAAATCCATCCCCAGCACAGTAACTACAGTAGCTAACACAATCAGTATTCTTGTGTTGTATCACCTACCAGTCCTGACCCCTACCCCATGCACGCTACAGCCTACTAATATGTAGCACTGGCTACTAAAAGCATACTTTGACACAAGTATACATATAGCCTGTTATATGTAACTTAAAAATATATTACTCATATATTAAATATTGCAATTCCATTCCATGTGGGTAATACATAATTACTGTACGGCTTTAAATATATTCTCAATTTTCAGATATTTATAATGAATCATTCCAGCTGTAATTATAATATTTTGCTCTGGATCATTTTTCCGCTGTGGAAGTAATTTAGAAGTAGGAGTATCATTTTCCGTATTGTTATAATGTCACGAAACTCATTCCAACACTAAAAGAATATATTGCAATGACATCCCTGATATAAAAAAAAAAAAATAAATTATATACAAGTAAATTTGTCTTTCTGATGTAAAATATAGGTACACGGTATGGATTTGTGATTATGAATTGTTCAGTTACAAAAGCTGTCAACACATTTTGGGGTTTGTCACATTTGTTTCACTTAGTACTGTACTATAAATCATAGTCTATAGAAAGGGTTAGACTAACTTAGTCTCGTACTTGATATCCTCTAGAGGGCAGCAGCAGTTATTTTGGGTTTGTTGCAATTGAGATCATTTTTAGCACGCAGCTGGGAACTGTCTTCAGCTGCCAAGTTCGTTGCAATTGGTATTAACTTGCATACTAGTTTAGTACGTAGCTCTGTACTAACCACGGGATCATCCCCAGTTAGTACGCTGCTTTCAGTTTATTGCAATGGACCCCCGGAGTTTTCTCACCTAGGAATTCACTTGCATTGTTGTTTGTCTGGCCCCACCTCCTCCACACTAGATCCAGCACCAGTAGTAGAAGCACATGTCGTATGTACAGGACACTTTATTTTCATGTGCTTTAACATTGTTCCTGTACTGCTGCTGTAACAGAGCTCTGCAGAGCCCAGGCTACAGTTTTATGTCCAGACAGGGCTTCGCTTATTTAGAGCTCCTGAAGATCACATTGCTAGTTATGTGAGCAAAAGCATTCTGGACATTGGGAGGTGAATATACAGTGACAACGTCCCCACGTGTTGCTACAGCTGTTTAAATAACGTACCTGTCATTTCTTTTCATTGTTCACATCCTGACAACTTTTTACACATAACTTTAACCCTTAGCTGTCCATTTATTCAGCGCCTGTCAGGCATGTCAGGTCCAATTTATTTTCACACGTGCTGTTTAGTTTACATGCGCTGTTTTCATTTTTTTTTCTAGTAAAACTGGTTTAAAGGGCATTGCAATTCTAAGCGACATCAGTACTGTATCTCTAGTCAAGCCCCACCCCTTGTGTTTTTCACATACCTCTTTATAGACGTGCATACTGATAAATCCTCTCCTGATCACTCATTTTATCACCAAACTCCTCAATAATGTGATCCAAGTCATTATTTTATTACTATAACATCTCAAAGCTCTGCAAATGTCTGTGATATTCTTTGAGCGCTGGATGCAGAAGCAGTTATCTCCTTTGTTTATGTCTGCCTGTCTCTGTATGGTGCAGCTGCTAGGGCTATTGCTCACACGGCCCTTTTTTTTGTTTTGTTTTTTTGGTTTCATTCGGCACCTATCGGTCTCACTCGGCCATTGAATGGTTTTCTCTGCTTTTTCCAGAGAAACGACTAGAGACCTGTGCTTTACGTCTTTTCGATGATGTCTGACCTAATCCGACATTGGACCGCAAAGGTTTAAGTCTATTGCAAAGTTCTTTTAGAAATGGCTGCTCTAGTTTAACTAAATTTAATTTCACTTTTTTAAACTGGTGTAATCCAGTGAAAGCCCCCACAGCTGCAATTCACATGCTTTAATCCACTCCTCCACCTAGCCACATGCCTTAGGGGTTGATTCATACATCTGTCATAAATGAATGCGATACGTCCGGTGCAGAACCCCTGCAATGTCAGTATGCAGCCGTGTGAGAAAAGGCTGTATGGCTTTCCAAAAAAGATGCACGTCGCAAGAGTGTGTGTGAGATGTAATTCCAACCTGTCAAGACCTTTGACTCCAACCACAAATTAGGTTGGAGTCTGAAGTATGAACCAACCTTAACCCTACAAGCAGTCCCTCTTACTTTCTTTCCTGTTCATATTTTCCAGGTTCTAGTCCAGCAGCTAAAGTGAGTGCGGGTTGTGGAGAATGTCCTGACTGTGGGAAAGGTTTTACCCAGTTAGGGTATTTAAAAAAAAAAAAAAAAACAGAGAATGCACACAGTAGCGAAACCGTATCGCTGCTCTGACTGTGGGAAGAGTTTCAGTCACTCAGGAACCATGAAAGAACACCAGTGAACTCGCACAGGAGAAAAACCATATCGCTGCTCTGACTGTGGGAAGAGTTTCAGTCACTCAGTAACCATGAAAGAACACCAGCGAACTCACACAGGAGAGAAACCATATCACTGCTCTGACTGTGGGAAGACTTTCAGTCACTCAGGAACCATGAAAAAACACCAGCATATTCACAAATTCTAAATACTATGTTCAATGCAACTTTTCACTCATGAGATAAAAACGTTAGCTTTGCATTATGAGTACCTTTGTTACTGTTTTGTGTATCACTTTTAAGAGCATGCATTTTAAATGGTTAAATTGCACTTCAACTCTCTTGCACTGTGATTGTGTTAGAAAGTGGGCGGTGACGCGGACACGTCACAAGAGGCTTCTCTGCTGTCAGTTTAACCCGGGCTGTCAATGCAGTCAGTGCCTGGGAGCGGGAATAGGCAGAAAGGAAACTATTCTGCATCTCATCTGATGGACGAGTCAGGAGAAATCAATAACTCAGTGTGGGAAATGAGTTTCAGGATTTAACATTTTAAACCTTTATTAACTTGAAAATAAATAAATTGATGGGAACGAGTATCCCGACCCCACTGTTTAGCATCCCAGAGACAAGACTGCACCGTCCTTACTGGGCAGCAGCCTGGAGGATTTGTCTGATCAATTCATCACAATTCTAAACTGAAGGGAAAATGATAGTGTCCCTGTAACAGGGCAAGGAGCCCTGTACATGAAGAGCGGGCGGGGCAAAGCCCTGCAGGGAAGTAAATGTGTTGTGGTTGTTTAGAACGGATGATTGTGTTGTATTTGAAACAGATGTGTTTGTTTATTTTAGAATGGGGTATCCCCCGCCACTGTGCATTTGTATTATTTCTTATTTGTTTATTGTTATTGGGTATTTAAATGATGGTGAGAAGCCGTGTGTTTTTGTTTTGTTTGGCTCATGGGTGGGGAAGATACTCTATTTAATTGGTTAATTTGTTGCTAATCAGGAGATGGTCACCAATATAAAAGGCTGCTGTTTTCCCTGTTCCATGTGGATATTAGGAGGAGGAACGTGGATGGAGATTAGAGGAGTGTTAGAGAAAACGAAACTGAATCTAAATATAGGATCAGTGATAGAGATTTTCCCAGCCTGATCTATATTTGTATTATTATGTGCTCATGATTATTTTTAACTGTTTTATTTTGCTCAGATGTTTTGTGTTAAACTTTTATTTTTGCATGTAAATAAAAATAGCGCCATAGTGCGTGTTTGCACCCGACTTACCTGAGTCTTTTCAGTTCCTGCTTCTGGCCTGACGTCACCACCTAGCCATCCCTGTCACAGTCTCATGCCTGTATTATGACAAGAATGACTGGATATTGCACCACGTGTAGCTTTGCAATGTGCATTGTCCATGCTTGTATTTGTGCTGCTTTGCAGTGTGCATGTGCATTGTCCATTGTCCACGCTGTATTTGTGCTGCTTTGCAATGTGCATTGTCCATGCTTGTATTTGTGCTGCTTTGCAGTGTGCATTGTCCATGCTCGTATTTGTGCTGCTTTTCTAAACTGCCCAGTGTAGCAGGCATGTGTACGGATCTTAGGTACAGAAAGTCAAACTGCGTAATCTGAGTTCTAATGAGACTTGACTGTACACTTAAACCTTCTGTGTGCTGATTAACGATTGATTAATTATACAACAAAATACTGAGCAATGCTAAAAACAGCATGTTGATTTACAGTTAGTTAGTGTTCTTTTTTTCCTTCATGCATCCGTCAGTATAAGTAATTATTGTGACTCCGAACTCAGTTGTAGATTTCAACAAAGATCTTTTATTCAATACAGTTGAACAGATGAGTAATCCATTTTCCCTAAGCACAGGTCGTAACAGAATCAACAAGACAATACAATGTTGGGATTTAATACAGCTTCTCTTAGACATCAGCCCTTATTCCTGAACCTATGAGCAGAAACAATTACACACTGATGCAGGTTTTACAGCCCTCCTATCAACCAATAATATCATTGACCACGTGGTTCGTTTTATTACCTGAAGTGGTTGTAACATCAAAGTTGTCCACTCAGGAACAATAAAGTTTAAAGGAAGGAAGGAGATAGGTTTTTATCCCAAAAATGGTATCTGAAAAAGCACTGGGTCCCTTAAGTTACATGTTTTGATTGTAAAATGTCATTCTCTTTTGTATTTTTTTTATTAATAAAAAGGTATCACCAATATTATCCTTGCTCACACACACTGAATGAAATCAGTGAAGCAGCACAGTATATCTGCACGCTGGGTGGAAGGGCATCACTGGTATGCAGAGCAGAGAAAGAGCAACAAAAGCAACAGGACAAGCTTGCATTGCAGATATTTCAAATGAATAATTATTCACTGTATTGAAGATGACTGGCCCCTCCCCTTGCCCAGTACAGTCATTTTAAATGCACTTATCTGTTTAGAAGCTCAGCACCATGGCAAAAGAAAAGTGCTGATCATGTTCGGCACTGACATGAAGGTGACATCATAAAGAAAAGTGATGTCATAATGTCTGTGGCAGTGAATTTTCAGCAGAATCTTCATTGCAGTGATTTACTCCTGAGAGGTAAGTTCACACAGTTTTTGTTCCTTATTTATTTATTTATAGTGATCAAAGCACGATCAATATACATGCACTGCAATTACTATGTATATTAAAAAAAGACACACAAAAGGGTGCAGAGTTAAAACTGCGCTGCTATCTTGCAATTTCCAAACCATTTGAACTTTTGCAACCAAACCTTAATGTTACTTTAACACAGTTTTTGCCGTTGAATTTATTTATAACACAATTAGGTTTGGTCATTTTTATACTTCATTTTTTTCAATTGTTTCTATATTAATCATTGTTTCTTTCTAATCTCATACACATGGATTGTCTTTATTCTGTATTAGATGTGTTCTACCTGGTTTCTCATATTATTGTATATGTATTAATCACTGTTTCTTTCTAATATCATATATGGATTGTCTTTTTTCGGTATTAGATGTGTTCTACCTGGTTTCTCATATTACACTATGTAACACAATTTTTGTTCCTGGGTAGTAAGTGTTATTTCCTAATTGCTTATGCCTCAAAAGTATAGAAAATGGCTATTATTCCCCACAAACTTTGCTTTTGTGACCAGGACAGTGATATTTCAAAAGATCACTATTTCCAATGGGAAAACGGGCAAACGTGTGTCTTTTTGTTCACATAAAGTCAGAAAAAAACAACATATGACTCCAAATTAACATGTATTTATACTAAAGTAATCCAAAAATGACTACAAAAGATTTAGAAGTGAGTAGTTTTTCGAGATTTACGATTATACTGTAAATCACTTTCACGAATCAGCCCCCAAATGTAGTCTCCCATCATGTTCTTGTTATACTGTCCTTGCTAGCGGCGTTCAAAGTCCAGTATATCCTGGTGGAAGCGCTCGCCTTGCTCCTCCGAGTACGCACCCATGTTCTCCTTGAATTTATCAAGATGAGCATTAAGGATATGGACTTTGAGGGACATCCTACAGCCCATTGTGCTGTAGTTCTTCACCAGAGTCTCAACCAGCTCCACATAGTTTTCGGCCTTGTGATTGCCCAGGAAGCCCCGAACCACTGCGACAAAGCTGTTCCAAGCCACTTTCTCCTTACTAGTGAGCTTCTTGGGGAATTCATTGCACTCCAGGATCTTCTTTATCTGTGGTCCAACGAAGACACTGGCTTTGACTATACTGGACTTTATCTTTATTAGCTTGTGTTTCTCTTCTTGTCTCAGATGAAATCTGGATTCCTACAGTGTGTATGAGTGTGTGTGCCTGTATGTTTGTCTGTCCGCACATGATTAAGAACATCAGGATTACATTGGGTGATGAGGTTCAAGCTAAAAGTTGTAAAGGACCTCGTCACATATGGTTAGTTTCCAAATGGTCAGATTGCCTGGATGCAATTAAAATTAAAAGCAAAAGAGAAACACACTTTGAAGAGCTTGTTTGATTTTGCTTTGCAAGGTGTCTAGAATTCATATTTAAAAATGTATTTTATTTAATAGGGTTACAGAGTGACGTTGACAGACTAACACTGCTCCTGTCACATGGGTGGGATTTGGGTCCACAACGTTTCTGAAATCTGAGAGCTGCTTGTCTGGTGAGCTCTATGATTTGAAAAGACGTTCATACAAAATGTTTCTGATTAATATCAGTGTAGGGTCGCAAAATGAAGTGCAGAGATGTTCAGAGACAACTAATCACACCGATCATTGCATCAAAGGTTTATTGCAGTGGTCATCAAACAACAGAGAGCTCCGGAGAATAACAGACACTCCATCAGTAACTAGTGTATTCTACCGGGGTAAAGCATGTACATGGGTTATATAGTTTCTACATAAAATCCCTTGCTCCTATCAGGATTTGGCACGCAGCAGACAATTCATTCCTCCCTACCCCCTAAACTCATATACTCAACCAATGGAGGACAGCTGCGGGGCTTGATTGCCCCCTCCGTTGCGGTTATGTTGACTTCAGCCTGGAATTTACGATCGACCAAGCATTTTATGGTCAAACAGGCATTGCACTTCTTCTCCCATCCCCCACTGCCCCTGGACATCTGACCCAACCTATTTGTGTGCTGGAACATTCTGTCCTTTCCTCCTCTTTTTACTAGCTGCAAACTGCAGGGGGGGGGGGGGGGGGGGGGTTGTTGCTTTGATATCTTTTTCGGTCCCTTCATCAGTATCACTAATTAATTAGGTAGCTACATTTAAACTGGAGTATTTATAAACAATCACTATACCAGTTTGAAAGTAAAACTGAAGAGGGTTTCCAGCTTGAGAACATCCAAAACACTTCATAAAGGAAGCTCTAGTAAAATCACACTTACAACACGGCTTTATTGTTACACAAACTATTTTACTGCTGTTAGGAAACTGATGTAGCCCCAGCCTAGACCCTGGTTGCATTGTGTAATACCCGGTCACTTATCAAACTGACTTTGCAGTTTACAACTGGACAACTACTGGACCTGTGTTAACAAACCATTTAAAACAACACAGGCACAGAAGAGCTGATACTGTCAGACCTAGACAGATTTATGTGGAGAGAAAGGTATGGCAGGAATAATCTAGATGCATTTATAAATACTGATCACACAGCTGCACAGGGGGTGCAACCCACATCTTAAAAGAAAAAAAAAGCTGAAAGTTCAAGATATCTTTTAAAAACTATTTGTTTTCAGAATAAGATCGTTACAGTCTGTAGTTCAGGGAAAAAGAGCACAGCGACAGAGCGATCAATTGGAATTGATTTGAATACTCATTTTGGATTGAATTGAATTCTGATTTCGAATGGATTAGAATAATCATTTTGGATTGATTTCAACTCTCATTTTGAATTAACATTTTGGATTGACTTGAATTCTCATTTTGAATGGATTTCAATACTCATTTTGGATTGATTTAAATTCTCATTTTGAATGGATTTGAATACTCATTTTGTAGTGAATGATACCTGATGTTCCAGGGACAGCCTCTTGTGCATCCACTCCAACACTATCACTATCAATAGCATCTTCCACTGCTGGAAGCACATTTGGTATCCTTGACTTTATTAGGCTGTAAATCTGGGGGAGAGCCTGAGCAGGCTCGTCTGATGAATGCTGCTGGCATTGTTTGTAACAGCACTGCACAGATAGTGGTATAGAACACATCATTTACAGAAATATATTAAAGACAATGTAGTTCTGAGATTTTAAAATGGCATCTGAACTACATTTCCCAGTGTCCAGTGCTCATGATGAAGCCAGCAATGAGAACCATGTGGGTCAATTGCAACAGACTTGTGGATTTAGTACAGAGCTGTATACTAAGCTGCAGTGCAGCTAATCATAATCTACTTCAAACAAAAGATGCAGGCATTGTTGCTAAAATTCCCATTTCCAAGTATTGAAAATGTCTGTTCAGTCTTCTGTTCCTGATTCTGCAGTTTATAAATCCTCGACCCCCGATTTCAACTTCCACGCAGTCATGTGAGATTGCTGTTTAAAATCTCACAGCCTTGCAATCTAAAACACTACAAATAATAACACCCCCTGCTGGAAACAGTATTGTTTTTACACTTCACGCTGCCCTCATGATAACTGTGGTACACTGTGCTGTGTCTTGAGGTAGCGCAGATTCAACCTGGTATTGAGGAAGTTTCCACAGAAGCCACTGCAAGAGTCTGAGCAATGCATGAGAAAAGCAAGAGAAACGTGAATTCATAATAACAATCTGTTTAATACATTACTAATGTGACAGAACACCATGCCAATGCTCAACAACATGAGGAATACAAGACTCAAGACTCGCTCATATTTGTGGTCCGTGAGCTTTTGATCTGAACAGATTGTGGTTAGGGCTGACCCTATATATCAAGCAGGTTTATTCTTTTGTTTTCAGTAAATATTTCTATATTTAGTCAAATGCTCTCCTGTTGTTTAGGTGTCCCCAAGTGTCTGCAATTCTGAGAATGTTCTCGAGTCCTGTAAGATTGCAGGGAGAGGATTACACACCTGTGTGAATTTTATGGTGTCTTTTAAGGTTTCCAAACAGGCTGAATCTCTTCCCACAAACAGCACAGTGATAAGGTTTCTCTCCTGTGTGAATCTGATGGTGTCTTTTAAGGTCTCCTAACTGGCTGAATCTCTTCCCACAAACAGCACAGTGATAAGGTTTCTCTCCTGTGTGGATTTGATGGTGTCTTTTAAGGTCTCTTAACTGGCTAAACCTCTTCCCACAAACAGCACAGTGATGAGGTTTCTCTCCTGTGTGAATGACCTTGTGTTTTTTAAGGCTTTCTATGTTTCTGAATGTCTTCCCACACACAGAACAGTGATAAGGTTTCTCTCCTGTGTGAATGCGCTGGTGTGAATGAAACTCTGGTGTGAAACTCTTATCACTGTACTGTATGTGGGAAGGTTTCTCTCCTGTGTGAACGCGCTGGTGTCCTTTAAGCAGTGATATATGACTGAAACACTTCCCACAATCAGCCCAGGAAAATGTAGTCCCTCCAGAGGGATTTCCCGTGTGAGTTTCAGGAACGTCTAATTGACAGGAACTCTTCCCACCCTTAATAGAATAAGGCAAGGTCTTCAAGTTGCCCTGGGTTTCAAAACTGTTAAAACATGCAGAATGTGGCGTCTCTGTACTCTCCACAGTAAGAGGGGGTCTGTCTTGTAAAGAAGGGATTTTAGCTGAGTGAGTTCTCAATGTCTTCACATACTCTCCTTGGGCTGTTGTTTCTCTGCTGTTCTTGCACTGTAGCTTGCCACTAGAAGTGTTTTTGCACTGGGGTGATGGAGTGGAGTCATGTTCTCCTTCAGCTACTTTAGAAGCTAAAGAAAGAGAAGAGAGACAAAGGTTATTGTACAGCATTCTTCCACATGCACTGTTCTGCAGGGCTTCATGTCATAAACATGATAACTAGTGAACTCTGATGACTGTGTATTGAGAGAATTCAATCAGATCCACTTCATATCACTCCTGTTCATCTCAGCCTCCTTTTACTATCACCATATTCAGGAATGTAGGTCAAAGCTGGGAGCCAGGAAAAATCCATGGCTATGTCATAACATTCCTGACTATTTTAATGAGATGTTCCTGGAAACACACCAACACTTCGTCCCCGTGTAGTGTCTGTGTGTTGAAAACAAGTAAATGAGCAGTTCAGTGATTGGCTGCTTGAAATGAGGTGATAGTACTGCTATTAATGTAATATTTTAATTTGTCTTTTGATGATTAATATTTGCTGTGCTTCTAAAAAGAGAAATCCCATTTGCAATCCAACGTACTGCACATTGCCTTTTTATTCTGCCTGTATTGAAGACACACAGCATGTAGAACTATGTAGGGCTGGAGGGAGGTTGTTTTACCACAACAAATTTCTCTTTACAGATATTTTACACATAAATCATACAAAGATCCGGTAATACTACAATTCCCAGATTCCCCCTCACAGCTGAAACTGATTCGCATGTCTGCTGTACAGAACCCCTCCACACACGTACTTACTGTACTGTGACAATAATAACCCAGCAATGCTTACTGCGAGATGCACAAGTGTGAAATGTGGTGCTGCGAGCAAACAGAGTCCCTGGAATAGCTGCAGTGAGATGAGCATTTAAAAATGAGATTGTATTTGAATAAAGTGTAAGGAATGCAAATAGACTGTTGGTTTTCATTCTCATATAATATGGGTTCACTCTCATTTTGGCGATGCTGCTGCATACTCTGCACTGAAATTCTCTACTGAAATATTTCTTCTGGAGACGCTAAGCAACCCGACTGGACGTGACATCACCAAGTGATGGACATGTGATCCCTGCAGCTCTGTAAAGCTGTGGGAGCAGCAAACTGCAAACAGGCTACCAGGAATGGGGAAAGGCACAGATCTAACACAGGGGCGTCCAGAGCTGGCTCTTCCACTCCTGCTCTTTGTTCCAACCCTGTTCTAAGTTGTTTAATTGAACCAATTAAACCTCCATCCAGGCACAGGAGCAGCACTTTATAGAAGTGAACGTGTTCAATGTGGAGTGGAATGGCTTGCAGGAGCGTGATTGGACACCGCTGATCTAACAGCATTCTAAAGAGGCGGGGCAGTGGCTGCACATCTAGCAGCTGCCTCAGGAGCAAGCACAGTTATGTCCTTGTTGACAGAGTGGCTGGGCAGCTCCCCTTGGTTAAAATATGAATGTGAAGCACACTGCTGGTGTTCAGTAGCAGGCTCTGCAAGATGAATAGGCAGCTCAATGCTGCTTGTTTTGTAGGGTTACCTCTAAATCCCAGTTCACATTCAGATGGAGAATCATCACACAGGCTGGATCCCAGCTTGTAGTTCTCTTCAAGTGTACAGGCATTATTTTCAGCAGGAAGTTCCTCTGCGATGGAGACACATTCCTGCTCTATGAACTCCTCTTTGATAGGAACACATTCTTGTTGAGGGACCTCTTCATCTTTAACAAACGGCAGCTCTGTAATCTGCACTAGACTTGCACAGCACTCCTGCTCAAAGGACTCCTCTTGTGTGGAAACTGCTTCTATCTTTGGCTCCTCCTGTGCATCAGATTCAGGGATAGCATGACTCTCTCTGGGATCTGCGGGAAAACAAAATTGTATAAAATTCCAACTCTTTGTTACAAGCTCGGCTCCTCTACAAAGCCATTCCTGTATCGGAATGCTACTGAGAGATGTCTTCGGGTCAAAGAGGAGGTATTTCTCTTAATTATTTATTTTTACATTAATACAGTGCGCCCAGTTACTTTACCCGGTTTTTAACTCCCCATTAAAACACATTTTCCCTCCAGCAGGAAACCCCACAACAGCTGAGGTGAACAGAGGGGGTCCTCTAATCCACAACCAAGCCAATCACCTCTTCACAACCAGGAGCGTGGCAGTGAGCTCCCAGGAGGACAAAGGCAGCCCTATAGTGCCTGCTTGAACTCGCTGGACGTCTGCCCAATAGATACCAATCATGAATGATAGCCTATGGGATCTTGTACTTTTCCAAATACTACAGGATCCTGAGCTAGGAATCAGGCTGGATCCAACATTCCTTCTAAAATACCTGTGCTAGAGGGATGAGCAATGCCTTTAATTAAAGCTGAAATTAATTTTTCAAATTTGAAAGAATGAAGAACATCTAACCCTAGTGCCCTACCCACAATGCCATGGTTCATACTTTTGCAATGATCAAATATTTATTTCAACTCCTATCAACCTTCTGTGCTGGCTGCTTAGATCAGGGATTGTATCAAAATAACCCCTCCAGACTGCTGTGCTCAATAATGTGCAGCTTGCATTTCCAGTGACTGTTCCTCAGTTATTTCGTATAGGGGTGAGCTGGTATAATAGTTTGGTGGTTTAGGTTCATTCTGGTATTGATCCCATTCCTGTTATTCTACATTGCAATCATTGGATAACACTGTGTTTGTGTTCCTATGAACAAAGTGAAGGAAAAGGCATTTTCATATGAACATCTTTTTATTCTACATCCTGTACAAAACAAGACTCAACCCTGCTGGGCTTTCTCAGCTGCTGTACCTCACTGGAGCATTGCATCCACTTATACCTCCCTGTCAATCACCATCATGAGCGCCGCTCTGTTCCAATGCAAACATCCATTTCTCTACTGCAAACACGCTTAGAAACCAAGCGGGGAGCCTTGCAGTCTCAGCACAGTGTCTGAGGAATGGCTTTTTGTTAACTCACGCTGTATTGTGATAACGGTTTGGATGGAAACTGTCAACACAGAATACAAGTTTCAATGTGTCAGACACAATGAACAGACAAGGGGCTGCAGCAGGATAGCCTGCTTATTCTCAAAGCAGTTTCATTTAAACAAGTGATTTACACAACTCTCACTTTCAAAGTGCAGCAATATGTTTTTTTTTGTACAAACTCCACCTGTGTAATAATCATTAGTAACAAAACTGGAAGCTTGCTTGTGCAGTGTCACGTGAACTGTAGATATAAATCCAATCACATCCCTTGTAGTATTACAATACATTTGTAATGGTGTGGCTATCCCTATTGCATGCATCCTGAGCAAACTCATAAAGAATAACCTGGATTACTAAATGTCTGGGTTTGAAACAATGAGCGATCATTTCCTAATTCTGTTTACCATCAGCTCACCAAAGTACACACTGTTATAGTATAATATACATTGCAGCACTATCCATTGTTAATAATACACTGTTATAGTATAATATACACTGTAGCACTGTCCATTGTTAATAATACACACTGTTATAGTACAGTTTACACTGTAGGACTATCCATTAATTTATTGTTTTAGTAGGGGCTCTATACAAGATATCGCTTTACCATGAGGATACCATTTCATCCTCTCTAATTACAGGCTGGTTAAGACTTACCAGTATAGTACTTTTAGTTCTAGAATAGCTATTTCAATATGAATTAGACTAGGCTAGATGCACTACCTTCCTATAGTCTATAAAACAACACAACGCCTCAATTAGACTCCTTATAACCAATATTAGGGCAGAGCTGTGCTACTAACCGCGCTTATAATCACCAAACACTTTAAAACGTCTCTTAAGAGAAATTCCAACCAAGACTTTTCCAGTAGAAGGTGGTTTGAGGTGTTGGATTGACCGAGCAATACCGCACAATAAAATCAATCTTACCCTGAAATATGAAAGGCTGTTTAATGTCTGTATCTGCAGCGTTTATACACCCTCGCACGGCTCTCAGCTCGCTCTCTGATATTTCCAATCTCAGCTTCAGACTTTCATTCTCTCTCTTCATTGCAGTCATTTCCACTCGGAACTCAGTGAATCTGCTGCCGACAACTTCAGTAATTTCCCGCAGGACGGAGTCTACAGCCGCTTTCACTGCGCGCTCGACGGGAGAGGCGAGCTGCTCTTGAAAGAACGACACGGAGACACTGACGTCCATCTTCACTGGTTTTAGTGGCAGACTGGTCTCGGCAAATCAGCAGCGCCTGCAGCCACCTCTCTCCAGGTACACAAAGCAGCCCTCTCTCTGTCCGGAGCTGTAATGAAAGCGTCCCAGCAGAAGGCGTGCCTGGATGATTCGGCGCGTATCCTTGGCTGGCCTCCCTGTGGAAGCGAGGGCGGCTCGACGCGGTTATGAAGCTGGATGGCAGGGTTCTCCATGTTGGCTCTTTGCGCGCTGTGTTCTATGCAATGCTGACACCGCGCCGATCCGAAATGGCGCCAGTTTCCACCGGCTCTGCTTTCTAATGCGCATGCTCAATTCCAAAGCCGCTGGGCGCGTTCATGGCGCGCAGCCTTTTGAGAGTCTGCGCAGGTCCCACGTTTAACGACACTGGTCTGCGCGCACACCCTGTCCAAGCTCGGCAACCTGCGTGACCGCAGCCGGATCTGACAACAGAGGAGACGCATCTCTGGACTCAGAGTCTGCGCAGACCCTGCAGATTGTCAAAGGGGCTGCGCAGGAGCAGAGCCGCCTTCAAAACAATGCAAGAGCACCACCCGTGCAAGAGGGGCGCAGAGAAGCACATGCAGGATTAGTGATCGTGGAGGCGCCACCTAGAATTGGTGTGTGAATAACACAGAAAAAGAGATTGCATGAATTACAGCTACTGTACTGGGAATGAGAAATACCGCTACAGTGATGCTTTTAAGATTAATTTTCAAACGAGACTAGTAACACTATAGACGATAATCCATGCCAAAATGAAAAATAAGGAATGAATAAATAAATAAATAAATGTCCGTGTATTTATTTATTTCAACATTTCTGTATTTATCTATTCATCTATTTATTCATTTCTGTATTTATTGATCCCTGTATGTATTGATGTATTTATAATTTTGGCATGGAATCTCCTCTATATAAAACTGATGTTCATAACTTCATTGCTTAAACAGATTCATAATAAAAGCTGCTCTCGGGGTGGCTGAAATAAGTCTTTGTATAATGTATTTACCAGTCTAGTTATGATGGAGCTGTATGGGAACAGTAAAAGCACTATAGTCTTCTGCAATCAGAAAATCTAACAAGCCGGTCTGCATGCTTGCTCTGTCGACTGTGACGGAACCTGAATTTTGGGAGGGAAATGTGTACGGTTGGAAATATTGTAAACGAGACCGGATCTCATGAGTACTATTAGAATTCAGACACCCCCCCCCTGTCGGAGTTGGTATGCTCCTGTATTATCCACCTGGACGCTGTGACTGAAGCAGCGCCGATGCAGCGAGTTTTTCGCAGATATATATAATCTGTGGTTTGTACCGGTATTGCTATTTCCCGTCCTCTTCTTCCGAACGAGATGTTCAAACACTAACACTATGCCCCTGGTAATGTTTTCTGAAGTATATCAGGTTAATTCAGGTTGAGCGCCGTTGTCTCAAACAGATCCGCAATGGCGTGGGCAGGCGCGCAGTTTCACCGCTTTCTCTTCGCTAGTCCCGGGCGGGTGATCTTGTTTTTGGTAAATACAGCACAGGGGAGCAGAAAGGTCATTCTTTACAAGTAAACTTCCAGGCAGTAACCTCTGCTATTTCTACCACATGCTTTTATTTAGTTTCTCTTGAACTGTGTTATTGACTCCTTTATACAGGACAGTATTCCTCTCTGCTGTCCAGCGGTACAGATTTAGACTCTTCCTCAGACCGCGCTGCGAACTGAACCAGGCAGCAGAGCCGCCTCCACAGCAGCAGAAGAGTCCCCAGCAATGAGACACGCCGGGGACAGCGCTGCTCTGAGACACTCGAGGAGCCCTGCTATCAAAGCGTGAACTCCAGGCTTTCATTAACTGCTATTGATTTTAAAAAGGACAAAACAGCATGTTAATGTTACACAATGAAACACTAAACACATTGAGAGTGCTGAAGAGGGCTTGAAATACAGTGCATTACTCAGCTATGTGGTTCTAGCTTTGTAAAATGAACAGGTTGTTTACCTCTTTAAAATATATAGGAGTTAATTAAAGACTGTCCTAAAAGCTTTGAAAAGATGTCCTGAGGTGTCTTATTGTGATTAAAATGCTTTCAATTCCACAAGAAACACCCGAGAGGCGTTAGAAAACTAAAGCTCTTTGAATGAAATTGTAGGGTCGCAAAATGAAGTGCAGAGATGATATCGTTGCATCAAAGGTTTATTGCAGTGGTCATCAAAATACAGAGCGCTCCGGAGAATAACAGTCACTTCATCAGTAACTAGTGTATTCTGCCGGGGTAAAGCACATACATGGTTTATATAGTTCCTACATAAAATTCCCTGCTCCTATCAGGATTTGGTACACAGCAGACAATTCATTCATCCCTACCCCCTAAACTCATATACTCAACCAATAGAGGATAGCTGTGGGGCATGATTGCCCCCTCCGCTGCGGTTGTTATGTTCACTTCGGCCTGGAATTTATGACCTAGCAAGCAAGCAGGCATTGCCCTTCTTCTACCATGCCCCCACTGCCCCTGGACATCTGACCCAACCTAATGGTGTACTGAAACATTCCACCCTTCCCCCCTCCTTTCACAAATTCCTTACTAAACATTGTAAAACCGCACCCAAATGATCGTTGGTTGATACTGTTATCCTGTTCAGTTCCTTCAGTCCCCCCTTATGGTCCATGACCATAGGTCAGATAGACCATAGGACTTGATCTTCGGGTCCCCACCAGAGGTTACTAGCACTTGTCAGGGACCTAAATGTCTTAAATGCTCAAAGCATTTTGGTGGATGGGTGCAGGTCTCAGGGGTTGATGTTGTAGATGTCTGCGCTCTTGTTGGTGCGCATGTTCCTTCGCATTCTCCAGAATAGGATGAGTACAGTAATCAGGCACACAAATGAGCCTAAGGATGCAATCCTACCCGAGATGTTCCACCACCCAAACCAGTCAGGTCCACCTTTACCAAACTCCCAATCTTTACCAGGTGTCCGGGACAGACTTATTTTAGCCAGATCAGTAGCCATATTAGCATGTATCTCAGCTAACACTGCTTCATGTTGAATTTCAGTTAGAGCAGTGATTGTTCTTAATTGTTTGATATGAGGGTTTATGATCTATTGTGTGCAAAAATGCCTGAGCTTGCTGGTCCTGATACTTAATCAGCTGGGGGGGTGAGGGATGTATAACACGGCTGCCTAAAGTCACAGTATAATTTACATATGAGCAATAACTAATATTAGTAGCACAGAGCCGGGTACCCATTGATAGGTGACGCCGATCGGATGTCACACACCAATAGGTTTGGTTTAGCTGCACAATCTGCTCAAACCCCCGTAATGGGCGTACTACCACCCTCAGTGATAGATTAGTTGCGTTCATGTGAGCATTACAAGTACATACAACAGTTCCTTTAACTTGAATACAACATTCAATATTAAACATGCTACCATTACCTACCCATCCTATATTATTAAGGGTATAGACATGGTTTCCCTCTGGCATCCCCAACGCTTGCACCCGACGCAATGCCTGGCATTGCATCGGTGTCCCCGAAAGGATCATAATTTGGTAATGTATGTCTGGAGTCTCGATTTGGGCAGGTGAGTACAGCGTCCCATATATCAGCCGCCCATTCAATTCCAAAGCCTCCTTTTTTATTCTGTAAAGATGATCTGTGTGAGATAGGGAGCCTATTATTTAATAGATCCGTTATATCACGATTAACTTGTGCCATCATGAGGGTCCCCATTCTATAACATCTCTCTTCATGTTGTGTAATATTTACGTCTGTCATTACGGCCGTAATTAAGTCCTTAAAAGCTTTCACCACTAATTTAATAGCAACAGCATTATAATGTACCCCTGTAGCTGTATTGATAAAGCTTTGAGCATTATACCAGTTTGTCCCATCATTCTGCTGTTTCTGAAACTCAGCATTCACATTATTCATGAGCTGCCCCAAACCAACCTGTTGCTTCAGATAGAATATCTCGCTTGCGCCGTTTAGGGATATCAGTGGACTGGTAAGCACTCTGTTTTATGTATCGGGTGAGTGCATCTTTCATTTGGTCTGTGAATATCTTAGTCAGAGATAAGAAATCAGAACAATGGGTCTGTAACAATTCTAATTCGTAATCACAATGAACTGTGACTCGGTGCAAGACCACCTCCTCAATGATCCCTAATGGTTCACCCACCTCTATGAGCCCATGTGGTGAAGGGGTGAAGGTCTGGGGACAGGGGAGGTGTCATTGCGGGGTATAAAGACGTCATTACAGTATTGGTCAAGGGGATAAGGTCGTTCTGCCCCTAGGTATGGAGGCACGACCTGTTTTTCCTCCTGGTTGCATGCGTTGTCCCCGGGGATTGATCTAATGAGTCAAGACAAAACATTTTATGGTTATACATTTGACACAAAACATTTCATGGTTATGCCTTCGTTCCAGAGAATCCATATCCTCTCGCTCCTCTGTCCATCGAGGGGAGGCCTGAGACCTCCTTGACCTGTGGGTAGCAAATGCGTTCACATACAAGCTGAGCTACCCGATCGCCGGCTCTTATTTCAAAGGGCTCGGCCCCAGTATTTTGGACCAGGATACCTACATTTCCGGTATGGTCGGCATCCACTACGCCGGCCCCTATGCATATGCCATGCTTAACTGCTAAGCAGGAACGAGGGGCAAACCTGGCATAGCATCCAGATGGTACTTTTATTTGTATATCTGTCAAAATGAGGCTTTGACTTCCTGGAGGCACCAGGTAGTCATACACGCTGCATAAATCAAGGCCAGCTGCCATCGGCAAAGCCCTAGTGGGCAGGTACCCTGCAGGGATCAGCTTTGTCTGGGTTTTGTGTACCCATTGCCCTTGGTTTTGTTTTTGGATGCATACACAATGTATAGTGTGTTTTCACTATGATTTGGAGATGAAAATACCTAGCTGGACTGGGTGTGCCTAGTGCAGGGGCCTCACTGATCTTTTCTTTCAGGTCGTTGAAAACCCCTGCTTTGCTTCCTCAGTCCACTCGTTACCTCCATATTTCTCAGGTGTGTTATTTAGTAATGAGTACATAAGCCCTGCTGCAGTAGCATAGTCTTCTATGTACTCTCTAACATAATTAATTGTTCCCAGAACCTGTCTTAGCTCATTGACAGTGCGGGGTTTGGGTATTAAGGTGAGGGCTAATTTCCTATCTGGGGTCATAGTCTTGCTGTTATAGCTGAGAATATGTCCCAAGTACGTTACCTCTTGTTGTAGGAGCTGAGCCTTCTTTGGGTTGACCTTGAACCCTTGGACTTTTAGAGCAGCAAGGTAGTCCTCAGCAGTTCCTTCTCTTCTGTAAGAGAGATACTACACAACAAGAAGTCATCCACATATTGCAAAATAGTGCCATGCGGTTTGTCTTTCAAGGGTCTCAGAGCCTTGGCAAGACATTGGTGGAACACTACTGGGGTACTAATATGATACCCCTGTGGCATGCGGGTCCAGGTGTATTGGACCCCTTGCACCGTGAAAGCAAACTTCCATTAATCTGCAGGCCTTATAAGTAGGCTCCAGAATCAGTTGCTTATATCAAGGACTGAAAACCAACTGGCCTCAGCTGGTACTTCAGTCAATATAATGTGGGGGTTAGCTATTATCTCTATCCATCTTGAGCAGGGCTTGGTTCAAGCATTGGTAGTCAATTGTAAGCCTCCACTTGCCCTCTCCCTTAGAGACTGGCCAAATTAGGCTGTTGGTGGGGAAGTTACACTCGACTACAGTTCCTTGCATTAGTAAATCAGTAATAATGCCCTTTACTGCTGTCACTGCTTCAGGCTTGACAGGGTACTGCCGTTGTGGAAGATGGGCGTCGCCTTCAATTGTGATAAACACGCCCACTGCCTTACCGCAGCCTTTGCTGTGCAGAGCCCACACTTCCGGGTACTGCTCAGTCAAGTCCTGGAGTGTGAGAGGGAAAGATGAGACATACATTACATCTAACTCTAAAATGTTTTGCTCATGCGTTTTAACATGATACATTTCGACTAACGCGGATTGTGAGCCAATTACAAATTCCACGGGTTCAGTTCTAAATGCTATTTACGTACCTCCATTGACTCCTTCGATTACTACAAACTTTTTTGTTACCGGGATTTGCAGATTCCAGCCCCAGTATCAACTAACATTTTACATGGGTGGCCTCTTACCTCCCCCCTTTGCTCCGACCGAGACCACAGCACGTCACTCCCCTATCTGTGCCTGCAGCCGTTGCAACATTCTTACATATTCATTATAATCTCCTTGCGGTTCTTCTGCCATTTCAAACTTTCTTGTAGTCACTGCCATTTTCCAACAAATCATCTTTAAGTATAAATACGGCCACTATTAAAGCATTGCTTAAAATCATATTCATTTTAAAACTTGGTGTGATTTTGCAGCTGCGAGCTGTGCCTTCAGCATCTACTATTACCACTTCTCATCGCTGTTGCGATCCATATTTTATTTTAATCTACTCTCTTATATCAACTCCTGAACTAAAGCTTTCCGTTCTCAAACTGTGACAGATTCTGTCCCTTTCACAGTCTGAGCTGCACTTGGCTATTTCGTGAACACAGTTTACGTGTTCCCACTCATATCTATGTACAGGTCACATAGTGTTAAACACCTGCCTTTTCTAAAATGTTTCTTTATCTTTTGCTTAAACAAAACCAATCTAACCCAAGCAATTTTATTAATGAAATGATCATTCTAAACTGACTTCTTACCAATACAATTTTCCAATATGACAAGTTACTCTACTTTGTGGATTTTATTAATGGTTTGCTTTCCTTTGCACCTTAAATTTACACATTGTTGGTGCGCTCATGGACTTTAACTAGGGTTTTATGCCAATACCCTCATGCGCCCCACTTCGTGATGGTTTATGTAACAGGTTTTCCCTATTAACAGGTTGTCCTAACTCACAAATAGGTCAACATGTAATAGCCAGCAGACAAACATATATTAGATACATATGTAACACCCAGTTCAGAGAGTCCACATTATGCTCAACTGTTGCTACTTAAAATATGACTATAGTCTTACGTGTATGGTATAATCTTCACAACCATACAGCTTGCTAGCATGGTAGGCCACAATACAACTGTCCTTTACAACACACAGACTAGTATCTGTCACGAAAATATTTTTAATGTGCTCGTCTAGATCCCTTACTTCGTTTCAGGTTTAGTCCCTGACTTATACTATCATTGCGTTATACATGATTTATTAATGTCTCAGTTGCCACATTAATCTAGTTATCATCACCTCTCCTGTT